>NC_026005.2:23009355-23309355 GCF_000442705.2 Elaeis guineensis
AATGGAGTCCATGAAGGTCAACGATGTGTGGATATTGGTTGACCCACCCGAAGGAGTAAAACTCATAGAGTGTAAGTGGATCTTCAAGAGGAAGAGGGGCGCAGACGAAAAGGTGGAAATCTATAAAGCCCGTCTGGTTGCCAAGGGATATCGTCAACGTTATGGTATAGACTATGACGAGATATTTTCTCCTATGGCAATGCTCAAATCTATTCGGATTATGCTTGCGATAGCTGCCCATCTGGACTATGAAATCTGACAGATGGATGTGAAGACAGCTTTCCTAAATGGAGAGCTGGATGAAGAGGTGTATATGATACAACCTGAAGGATTCACATCCACTGATGAGTCTAAGGTATGCAGACTACAGAGGTCCATTTATGGACTTAAGCAGACATCCCGAAGTTGGAACATACATTTTGATAGGACGATCAAGACGCATGGCTTCGTTAAGAAAGGAGAAGAGCCCTGCATTTATAAGTGGGCTAATGGTCTAGTAGTAGTATTTCTTGTATTGTATGTGGATGATATTCTCTTAATGGAGAATGATATCCCTGCATTACAGGAAATAAAGATTTGGCTGTCATCACAGTTCTCCATGAAAGATCTGGGAGAAGCTTCCTACATCCTAGGGATGAGGGTCTATAGGGATAGATCTAAAAGGTTGCTTGGTTTATCCCAGTCTACATATATAAATACTATGCTGAAGAGGTTCAGCATGGAGAATTTCAAGAAAGGTTATCTACCGAGAGGCCATGGAATTTCTCTCTCGAAGAGGGATTGTCCGACAACACCTCAAGAGAGAGAGCGTATGGGTAGGATTCCATATGCTTCGGTGGTGGGATCTATCATGTACGCTATGACATGTACACGACCAGATGTGGCATACTCACTAGGGGTAGTGAGTAGATACCAATCTGATCCAGGAGAGAATCACTGGAAGGTTGTTAAAACCATCCTGAAGTATTTAAGAAATACTAAGGACCAGTGGCTTGTTTACGATGAATCGGACTTGAGCTTATAGGGTTTACAGATTCTAGTTTTCAGTCTGATCACAATGACAGCAAAAGTATGTCGGGATTTATTTTTACCCTTAATGATGGGGCTATCTGCTGGAAGAGTTTCAAGCAACACACAGTGACTGATTCAGTTTGCAAGGTGGAGTATGTCGCTGCATTAGATGCTGCCAAAGAAGCGATGTGGCTGAAAAAGTTCATCACCGAGCTCAGAGTAGCACCCTCCCTTGTTGGTCCAGTTCTGCTCTACTGTGACAGCTCTGGAGCCATTGCTCAGGCGAAGGAACCCAAGGCACACCAGCAGACGAAGCAAATTCTGCACCGCTACCATCTCATCCAAAAAATTATGAATCGAGGTGACGTCGACCTTCAGAAGATCGACGAAAAGGAGAACCTGGCTGACCCATTCACTAAAGCCATTGCGGTGAAGGAGTTCGACGACTACAAGTCGAAGATGGATATTAGATACTGCACCGATTGGTTTTAGGCCAAATGAGAGATTATTGGAAATAGTGTCCCAAAGTCAATCGTCAGTCTGTTGATGGTTGTGCTCATTTTTGTATATGTACATGAATTATGAATTAATAAAAATTATTTTGATATTTTTCATCACAAAATATTTCATCTTCTAATGAACTCCTATGTTGTGGTGAAGTCCTTAGGACTATTTAGACTCGACAAAGGAGGATTTGTTGTTTAGTCCTTAAATATGTTCGCGATCAAATGATATGTTGTTACTAAGGACGACAATGTTTATCAAGCATAGGTCGTTGTATGCCATATAGGTTGGTTGTCCTCTAACCATTGAGTGTGGAGACACTAGTATGGCATACAGGTGAGATGTAAGGGTACATCTGCACTGAACGCGACCGACTCCGAAACTATTTCTGCTATCAAGATTTACTCCGATGGAATATGGATATAAATATCCCTCCAACCTGAGACCGCCACGGTGACTTGCAAGCAACTCACTGCACTTAGGCACTGGACTACCTGAATTTCTAATTTAGTGACAGAAGGCTGCTGGGTGTAGTCAAGTACTTGACTTATCAGTGCGTGTGTCAAGATAGGATTGACCACTTCAGTTTAGGAGCTATGTACAGTCATATTTCAATTTAGCAAAATCTTGGCCAGGATAGTTTTTGTGAGGAGTCACAGGACTGTTTGAGTTGAGCACGATTCGGATGATCTAATCAGGATTGACAGTTTAACCCTGAGTCATCCTAAACACAGAGGTCCAAAAGATGAATTATACAGTAACCATATTCACGTAGGTTCTGAGTGTTGCGATTGCAACCATTCGATCTATCCGATCGTCGGGTACCATTGCTAGATGGTCACTTCGATTAGTATAGAAATTGATTCCTGTGCTACCGACTTAGGTTCGAACCTGCAGGGTCACACACATTAGAGGTTCCTATCTGATCTGATAGCTGGTGAAGAGTCCTTCATGTTTGAGATTCTGTGATCGAGAATCAAGATTCTCTGATCATGAATTCCACATATTTTGGGTACTGGGGTCGAGAGTCCCACTGGTTTAGGACTCTTCGATCAGGGTTACATATCGATGAATTCTGATGCCCGATTACCCATCGAATTTGGACTCAATATTTATGAGAGATTTAATTAATGATTTGATCACTAATTAACTCAATTTGATTGAGTAATTAATTTTGGATCAAGTCCAATTGAATTGGATTCAGTTGGGTTTGACCCGATTAGGTTAAGAGTTGACCTAATCGTCGAGATGGTTTGGTCCCTGATATGATCAGGGGTTGGGCTTAATCAATTTCTGATTTGATTAGAATTTTATTGAGCCTAATTAAGTCTAATTAAGTTGAGTTTAAATTAGTCTAATTGGGCCTAACTTATTTGGTTCAATTAGGTTGGTTTAAATAATGAAACCACCTTGATCCATTTTCCCTGTGTCACCTCACTTCCACTGCGCCCATTTGAATTCATGAGAAGAAAGTTCTCATGAATTTTTTCTCATGCAAAGCCCTCCTCACGCCCTACTTTAATGCACCAAATGAGTGGATAAGGATGATTAGTTGGCCATTCAAATTCAAAACAAAAGTTTGAATTTGAATGAGCAACCAATCTTAGCGCCTTGACTTTATCCTCTTTTAACGCCCCATTTATTACACGAAAAAATATTTCTCATGAAATCACTCATGCACAAATTAAGCCACGCCCTCCTCTTCTCACACCCTTAGTGGATAGGGATTAATTTATTTTCATTTGAATTCAATATTTGATTTGAATTCAAATGTACAATTACTCATCTTTATCCTCTCACGTGGATAAGATGTTTGACATTGTTTTAAATGGAGGAGAAGAGTGGGGCGTGTGTAAAAAAAAATTTAGAGAGAAAATCTGGGCATGAGGAATCCTTGTGTGCAAGGTGAAGGTCAATATCCTTTCGAGAGAAAAAGAAAGAAAAAGTGTGCGCAGGATTTCAGTGAGTTCTTCTGGGTTTCAGCCTAAAGTTCGGGAAGTGAGAAGGTGAGCTACGAGTGTCGTGAGCCCACCAAATTTTAGAGAGATCTTCAACATCCTCTCAAGCATGTCTGCTAATGATCCAGAGCATCCAAAAAATTGACAGACATCGATCAAATGAGTTCGATCAGCATCGGCCGTCGAAAGGGCTCTACAATGAGCTAGCACTCGTGAGGAGTCGATCAGACCGAAAGCTTTATGTGGATGATCCACAGAGGCCAGACACATTGTGTGGCTACATCATAATGATCAGACTCTTCCGACGGTAATCAGATTGCGGCGATCTACTACCCGCACAAAAGTATTGTGTTCTGAACACATTACAGTAAAGTGTTTACTGTTCAAATTCGAATTTTAAATTTAAATGCATGCATGCTATATATCATATTTAGATCCTAGTGTAGGATAAATTTTTATTAATTAATTAGATTAATTAATAATTTCCGTTGTAAAATAGTAATTTTAAAAAAAATTTAAAATTACCATTTTACTTTTGCACTGATTTTCCCCACATGGCCAACAATCAGTTCTGTTAGCTAGATCCGAATCATAATCCAACCAGAGAGTTTTTCTCATAATTTTGCCATAACCAAATAACATATTTCCATAATAATATTAAGTCACATCTCACTTTCAACACCAAGAGAATAATTTTAATTCAAAATTCATGCATGAATAATCTTGTTTCTATAAGATGCAATATGAAAATAAAAAAATCATTTCATTTCACATTTGTAATCATATTGAAGTGACACCATGCTTGATCCAATATTTTAAATTACTTTTCATTCATAAATATATACTTTCAAACTATAATAATTTTTAAATATTTTGTATATAAAATCTAATTTTTAAATACATAAATATGTACAAAAATAAACCCATAGATAAAAGAAAACTTACAGACAAATGGATCTGATATTCTATTATTTTTCAATCTGATCTCTAGATTCGGTGTTCACTACTATAGAAAGAGCATATGGCAATGTTTACTACTGTAGCGGTTCGAAAATTACTGTCATAAAATCGATGGTAGCCATTATATATAATCGCTGTCATAGTTTTGACCTATAGCAGCGGTTATTCATAACCACTGCCATAGGTTGCATACAGCAGCAGTTATTGCATAACCGCTATCATAGATCACAATCTATAATAGCGGCTCCATATAACCACTATCATGCATCTGATATATAGCAGCGGTTAATCAATCGCTGCCATGCGTTTGACCTGTTGCAGCGGTTATGTGTAACCGCGACTATATCTCAAATCAATGGCAGCAGTTATTTATAACCGCTGTCATATCTTGCAACTATGACAGTGGTTATACTAACTACTATCTTACATGATATGGCAGTGATTATCTAACCGTTGCAATACACTTATAGCAGTGATTTTGTTTAACCACTGCTATATAGATAGAATATAATTTTTTTTGAATATGATATAAATTTAAAATTTAAAATCTATCTTCATCATTTATTATTTAAATAATTATTATTAGAGTATCATGATAAAAAACTGCCTCAATCCGATAGTCCTAGCTATGTTGATCAATAAAATTTGATTTCGATGGTCACGAACGATCGTATAATGATCTGATAGATAGAGACCATCAATAATCTGAAAATTTATAATAATGATCTTGATGATATTTGTAGCATACTATCAAAATTTTACTTCAATTGGACATCATTATCATGATCAACTTAGCACGTAACGATTTCGATCGTTAAATAAAAAATGAGTGATCAAAAGGCCAAATTGCATCCGATTAAGATGATTTTTTTAAATAAATAATCTTTACTACCACTTTAACCATTTGAACAATGATGATCATAAAATTTAAATCGTATATATATGAACCATCGAAATACGGATACTGAAGTTGCGAGAGAAGAAGGAGCTAGCTTGTATTTATTTCAATTAAAGAACGGATGCTGAAGTTGCACAAAATATCAATCAAAATCTAAAAGATGCCACTTTAATTATTAGTTAAGAATCAAATAAATTTTATCCTTCAAATATGAGCTTATTTTTCTCTTACAACTTCAGTATCTGTTCTTCGATCGAAATAAATATGAGCTAGCTCATTCTCTTACAACTTCAGTATCCATTCTTCGATGATTCATATACACATGATTTAGATTTTATGATCACCACCATTCAAATGATTAAAGTGATAGTAAAGATCATTAATCTAAAAAATTATCTCAATCAGATGCAGTTTGACTTTTTGATCAATCATTTTTTATTTAACGGTTGAAATCATCGCATGCTAAATTGACCATGATAATGATGTCCGATTGAAGTAAAATTTTGATAGTATGCTACAAATATTACTAAAATTATCATTACAAATTTTTAGATCTATTGATGATCTCTATCTATTAGATAATTATGTGATCGTTCATGACAGTCGAAATCAAATTTTATTGATCGATATAACTAAGACTATCGGATCGAGGTGATCTTTTGTCACGATACTCTAATAATAATTATTTAAATAATAAATAATAAAAATAAATTTTAAATTTATATCATATTCAGAGAAAAGTATGAAAAAACTTATATTTAAGCACTATAACAGCGATTAAGTAGTAATCACTGCTATAGGTATATTGCAGAGCTATCTAAAACTGCTATCATAGATCTATAGCAGCGGTGCCACAACTGCGGCTAAATGCCTATTGCAGCAGTTGATAACCATTGCCATTGACCTATAGTAGCAGTTTTAAAAACCAATGCTATAGGTTTGAAAATTTTTTTCCCTCACACCCTGTCTTCTTCATTTCATGCTTCTCTCTATCTCTCCTCTCTACCCAAACCCTAACCCCCCTCCCACCGCTGGCCTACCCACCGTCGCCCCCTTCCTTTAGCGCCACCACCGGCTCCGGCCCCCTCGACACTGCCTCCCTCAGCCCCACCTCCTCTGGCCGTCGCCCTCCTCTCTCTAGCACCGCCCCCTTCCTCGACCTTGGCCCCAGCCCCTTTTGGCCCTGCACCCTACCTCCCTCGGCCCTGGCCCCCTTTGGCTGCCGCCCCCTCCCTCGGCCCCAGCCTCCATTGGCCGCCGCCCTCCCTCTAGCGCTGCCCCCTTCCTTTAGCACCGCCCCCCTCCCTCGGCCCTAGCTCCTTTTAGCCGCCGCCTTTCCTCTAGCGTCGCCCCCCACCACCGCCCCCCTTCTAGCACCGTCGCTGGTGACCCTTGAAGCTCTGCATGACCCCCCTCCCCACAGTAGGTATGAAATTTTTTTAAATTTTATTTCATAATAATATTTATAATTATTTATAATATTTATAATAATATTTATAATAATTTCATAATAATATTTATAATTATTTATAATATTTATAATAATATTTATAATAATTTTATAATAATATTTAAAAAACCTTCTCCAGCAGGTTTTGGGCCTTGTCGGTGGCTATGGGCCATGCCGGTAGATTCTAGACAGTGCCGGTGGGTTCTAGATCATTAGGTTCTGAGCCGTGCTGGTGCATTTTAGATTGTGCCCATGAGTTTTAGATCGTGCTGTCGAGTTCTGGGCCATCAAAATTTGGGCCGTTCTGGTAGATTCTGGACCATACCAGTGGATTCTGGATCGTGCCCATGAGTTCTGGGCTGTACCAATGGGTTCTGGACGATTCCGACAACTGTGGGCCATGCCATCAGATTTCGAGCCATCAGATTTTGGGCCATGCCGGTGAGTTCTAGACCGTCAGATTTTGGGCCATGCGGTGGGTTCTGGATCGTGCTCATGAGTTCTGGACTATAGAATTAATGTAATTCTTGTTGTGAAATTTATTGCATAAAATTTTTTAGGTTACTGTTTAGTCCCTATTGCTTTTGCTTATTGCATTGCATAACAATAGACCCGTCAATTGATTAGTGTACATAATCTATAGTATCCATATATTTATATATTTTTTATATAGATGGAAGAATTATATACAATCATAAATTGATTGTCCAATTTGGATAGTTTGAAAATTATAAATAATTCTGTAGGTAATTACAGTAATCAAACGGTATGTTGAGGGTTCAAAAGAAATTTCAGTTGGTATTTTTTTTTCTTTTATTTTTCTACATGAGGGAACTAAGGAGAAATACCATCGAAAATTTTTTCGATTCCTGTTATATATCGTTTGATTACTATAATAACCCTATAAAATTAATATAATTTTTGAATGGGATAGGACCTATCTTTACCTATTAGTTGATGATAGGATGCCTTTATTGCATATCTAAAAATGATATTTAACTTATTTTTATTTCTTCAAATATTTATTTATAATGCATATAATATTTGATTTGTCCTTCTCAATTTATCATGATTGAAATAATATTTTTTGTTTGCATATATAATGATGTTATGAACTCTAAGCATTGGTATGTGTGTACAAATTATGAGCAATTACTATCAAATTATCTTGCTATTATTGTGTTGTCTCATTTTCGCACATGATTTAATTATGGTATCTTCATTTTTATAATGGATAAGGGGTTGATGAAGTTGAGTAGGCTCTCGCCAAAATATGAGGCTAGACTTTAAAAGTTTCTTGATTTTGCTATAGAGAAATTCGAAGACCATGGACTTATTCATTGTCTTTGTAAGAAGTGTATGGGTGGGCCTTGGCTATCTCATCAAGATGTAAATGATCATCTCACTAGTTATAGCTTTAAATCTAGCTATGAAATTTATTGGAATCAATATGGTGAGGGTAGGCCGCTAGGAGGCGATCAACATGATGGGGGACTGAAACAAATAGTTTGTGATATCTTTTCAATTGTTGGCCACAATGATGGTGCATCTATGTCCATGCCTGATTCTATGGTTGATGGAATCATAAATAGTGAAGATGTGGAGAAGATCCGCAAGTTGATAGAGGACACTAATGTTTCGTTATATCTCGGATATAAAAAGATGGCAAAGCTTGAGTTTTTAATCTAGTTGTATCATGCGAAATGCTCCAATGGGTTTAATAATAATGGAGTGAACTGCATACTAGAGCTTTTGAGAGATATTCTTCCAGACAATGCACAAATCTTGAAGAATAATTATGAGGCATCGAAGATTATTGAACAGTTGGACTTTACTTACAATAAGATACATGCATGCCCTAATGATTGCATACTTTATTGGGAAGAGGATGCCAACTGAAATGAGTGCACAAGATGCAGTGTATCAAAATGAAAATAGAACAAAGATGGCACATCGACCTATATTCCTCAAAAGTTGATGTGGCACTTTCCTTTGATATCGAGACTATAAAAGTTATTTATATCGATAAGGACATCGAAGGATATGAGATGGCATAAAAAGAAGCAAATAAAAGATGATGCATTGAGACATTCAGCCCATGGAGAGGCATGGCAAAAGTTAAATGAAATACATCCCGACTTCACATAATAGATACGCAATATGAGGTTGGGCTTGTCATGCGATGGTTTCAATCCATTCAAGTACATGAATACCAACCATAGTGTATGGCCAAGATTACTCATGTTTACGACCTTCCACCATGGATGTGTATGAAAGAACCCTTCACTTTCATGACAGTGCTCATCCCTGGACCGATGGAGGTAGAAAATAATATTGATGTCTATTTGCAGTCTCTTATTGTCGAGCTGAAATAGTTGTGGATTCAGAGTGTTTCAACTTTGATGCTTTGATGAAAGAATCATTTTCTATACGTGCGGTGCTTATGTGGACAATAAACAACTTTTCAGCTTATGCCCTAATATCGGATTGGAGCACGAAAGGTGAGCTAGCGTGCTCGATTTGTGAAAAATACATCCGATCTAAAAGATTGATACATTGAAGAAGTTTTAGCTTTATGGGGCATCGATGCTTTCTCCATCAAAACTATCCATACAAAATGGATGCACGCTCCTTCGATAGCACTGTTGAAGAAAGTGAGGCACCTAGCCAGATGTCTGAAAGTGAGATGTTGAGAGAGTTGGATGGTCTCAGTGTTGAATTTAAAAAAAATGATCCGATTGGTGGTAAGAAGAGGAAACGTTGATCAAAAGCAGATGACACATACTTTAATTGAAGGAAAAAAAATATTCTTTGACTTACCATATTTGAAGACAAACTTATTGTGCCATTGCTTAGATGTCAAAAGAACGTGTGTGAGCTCCTATTGGCAATGATCTTAAACATCAAGAATAAGACTAAGGATGACTTGAATTTTTTATTTGACTTGAAAGAATGGGATATTAGGAAATCACTCCATCTAGAGCCAGTAGGAAGAGAACAGTGGAGGCTCTCTTATGCATGCTACATTATGAATGCCTTCGAACGGTCCAATTTCTTCATGTATTGGAGAACATAAAGGCCCTAGATGGGTACTCAAGCAACATATCAAAGCGTGTGAACACTAAGGATGTAAGACTTAGTAATCGACCAAGAGTGTATAGATTTTTGTACTGTGTACTTAAATAAGCTCGAGACACATTGATTTATGTCACAAATTGACATAAAAAGTATCAATTAATATCTAAATTATCTAACTTTATTAAGAAATTGATACTTGTTATTATATTTTGCAGAAGAAGAGATCATCAATAGAAAGAACAAGGAAAGAGAATTCCAACGGCGCAAATTTTATGCAAAACGGAGTTAAATTGACCCAGAAATTGAAGAATGAAGAAAGAAGACTCAATTGGGTCAAACCCGAGTCAAATCAGATCAAAATTGGTCAAAAATCAACTGATTTGGTGATCTGGTTAGCCGCCTGGTCCACAGCAACAGGCGCATGGACCATGGACCCATCGGCGCACCATAAACCCCCTAAAACCTCTTAGTCCCACATCGGAAGTTTTGAAAACCTTATAACCCCCAAATGCCTATAAAAAGCCCCCAAAGGTCCTTGTTTTATGTATTCTTCCTTTCGATCAAGCTTGTAACCCTAGATAGTGGGGTTTTTAGCTCTCTTTTCAAGCCTCGAGCTTTGAAGTTTTTGTAATAAATTTTTTTTATATATAAAATCTTATTTTTATGCAATTTCATCTCTTTACATTATGTAATTTATTTTTCTTGCAATTAGGATAGTTTAATTTATGCAATTTAATTTTATGCAATTAGGTTAGTTTAAATTATGCAGTTTAAATTTATGCAATTAGGATAGTTTAATTTATGAAATTAGGGTAGTTTATTTTTCTGTATTTAAATTTTGCAAGTAGATTTAGATCATGTCTAGCTAAGCATCCCTTCTAGGGTTTGCGATGAAGCTAGATCATGAGTAGGGATTTTACATAGGGTTCTTTCTTTTTCTTAGGGTTTCTTTTTCTTCCTCTTTTGCCAAAAATTTTTGATGAACTACAGTTGGGTCAGAGTCCCTTCATAGTTCATGCTTGATTCAGTGCATAGGAGGAGAAAACCCTAAGGGATCCTAGTTACTACTCCCCTGTAAAGAATCTTGATGGGTTATCGTTGGGCCTTAGTCCCTTCATAATCTATGCTTGGGAAAGACAAGAGGAGTAGTCGTTAGGATCAATAAAAAAAATTCTAGGTAGAATTCCCTAATCTAGATCTAGTGGATTCAAAAACCCTAGATCCTTAGTCTTATTGTCTTTAGCAAACAACTTTCGACTTTCGATTTTTGTTAAAGCTCGCTTGAGCATAGATTTGAAAATCATTTTTAAAACCAAGTCTCTGTGGGATCGACCCGTACTCGCTGGTCGTGCTACTCTGCACACCGTGCGCTTGCGGTTTTATTTACAAATTTTAAGATTTGAACATCAAGTTTTTGGCGCCGTTGCCGGGGATCTGGCGTTTTAAATTATTTTCAAATATTTGTTCTTCGTGCGTTATAACTCTCTTTTTTTTTTTCTTTAGGTTTCTATATTTAGTTGGTGATTGCTGGAAAACTCAGGTACGCTTCTAATTTTTCTTTTATTATTTTTAGTTAATTACTTTTGCTTTTAGACCTAATCATTTGAATTTACTTAATCACAAAAAAAATATATATATAAAACAAAACAAAAGACATTTCATAATCGTGAAGTAAAATATCAAAATAAAAAAAAAAATTCTAAATTAAAATCTTTTACATTCTTGGTCATCTTGTTTATTTGTATTTGCATTTTCATAATTAATCTAAGGGCATCAACCCATTAACAAGATAAGGTGGGGATTTCATGACCCTTCCTTAGCCCAAAAACCATCTCCATCATATTGCATTACCTAGACTTTTAATCTTAAAATCAATTAGACGTCGACCTTAAGGAATTCGAGCTCAATAGGACAAGGAACCCTAAGAGTTCTACCAAGTTTGAGTTGTTTGATTAGTTGGTGTCTAGGCAAGTCCCTGAGGGTGGTTTGTTAAATTGGTTCAGTTGCTGGCCTGGCCAACTCGTTTGGTGTCTAGAAAGGCAACGATGAATGAACCTCCCACCTCTTATACTTACCTGGCTAACTAGTTGATCAATCTCCACTTGGAAGGTTTGAAGGGTCATCTTGGAACAGTTAGGAGCTGTCTAGATTTAGGTTAACCCTAGGATAGATTGAGTTTAATTTATTGATTCACTTGTTTGAAAAAAAAAAAATTAAAATTTAAATTAATTTGGTTACTTTTCTTTAGATTTAGGACTCCTTAGGATCTTCTCTTTAGAACTTTTCTTTCTTTTCCTTATACATAAAAATTTTATTAAAAAAAAAAAATTGTATAAACATCGAGAACCGTACACCTCGTGTGTGGAGAAGAGTGTCGGGTCGTCTAGTTAGAATTAAGTCAATTCCTGTTGTTCCAATGGCTGAACCAATCCAACCCATGACCCTTAAGGATTTGTGTTATCCAGTTGGCTCCATCCAACCATCTTGTATCAGGTTGCCACAACCCACAGCTAACAATTTTGAAATCAAACCTCAAATCATAAATATGCTTCCAAAATTCACAGGATTAGAAGATGCTTATATATTTATTAGAGAATTTGAGGAGGTATGTGCAACCATGAAACTGCAATTAACAGAGGATGAGGTCAAACTTAGATTAATCAACTTTGCCCTTAAGGACAATGCTAAGAAGTGGCTTTATAGTCTGCCAAACTATTCTGTCACTACTTGGGAGGGCTTTGTGAGAACATTTTTAAAAAAGTATTTCCCCCATCATAAAACAGCTAGGATTAGGAATGAAATAAATCAATTTTACCAACTAGCTGGTGAATCATTTTGGAAGTACTTTGATCGTTTCAAGAATCTTTTGACCCAATGCCCACACCATGGAATAGAAACTTGGAGACTATGCCAGATCATCTATGAGGGGTTAGATTCAAACTCAAGAACCATGCTAGAGTCCATGTGCCAAGGCCAATTTATGGACAAAGAAACTACTGAAGCTTGGCAATTCTTAGAAGACCTAGCCGAGAAAAATTTACAGTGGGAAACAACTAGGGAACCTGATAAAGCTACACCTTCAAGAGGAGGAATGCATCAAATTCAACCAACCCTAGCATCAGAGGCCAAGATTGCAACCTTAATACGTAGATTGGAAGCCTTAGAATTACAGAGACCAGCCAATGTAAATCAAATATCTGCACCCATGTGTAAAGGGTGCAATACACCAGACCATGTCTTAGAAGAATGTTCCTACTCGAATGAGTGTGCACAGGTGAATGCCACCTATCAAGGACCATTGAACAATCCTTATGCACCCACATATAACCCAGGTTGGAGGAATCACCCGAATTTCTCATGGTCCCAGAATCCTAATGTAGGTAATCCAAATTTCAATCAGCAAAATCTAAGGTCCAACCCAGTGATGAACAACCCGCCAGGCTTCCATGATAATGACAAAAAAATTACCTCTTTAGAGAAAAGCCTAGAAGCCATGATGAAAACACATACCAGCTTTATGCAAACTACGGGTCAACTCATAAATAATAACACCCAAGCTATAGCCCGTCTGGAAATGCAAGTAAGTCAGCTGGCTTCGACCATTAGTGAACGAGAACATGGTAGGTTACCTAGCCAACATGAGCCAAATCCTAGGAACCAAAATGGTCCACGACCCCAACAAGGAAACCAAGTTAATGGTATAAATGCCATTCATACCTTAAGATCAGGAAAACAAATAGACAATAAGGTAGTTGCACTTGATGATATAGATGACTCATCTGCCGAGTCACCTTCTAAAACTACTACCTTTCAACCTCAAGCACCAGAAACTGAAAATTCACCTAGTCCAGTACTTAAAAGTTTTAGAGCTCCTTTTCCAAACAGACTGAAATCCAATAAATCTGAACATTTAGACAAAATTTTAGAGGTATTTAAACAAGTCCAAGTTAATATTCCTCTTTTAGATATAATCCATCAGGTTCCAACTTATGCCAAATTTTTAAAAGATCTCTGCACTAGGAAAAGGACCACTAATGTACCAAAGAAAGCATTTTTGGCTGCAAGTGTCAGTTCATACCTATCTAGCCATGTGCCAATTAAATATAAGGACCCTGGAGCTCCAACAATTTCTTGTGTTATTGGAGAAACCAATATAAAAAAGGCCTTGCTAGATCTAGGAGCTAGTGTGAATATCCTTCCATATTCGGTGTATGAACAACTAGGATTAGAAAAACTTCAACCTACTGGGATCACATTACAGTTAGCCGATAGATCTCTCAGGATCCCTAAGGGAATGGTCGAGGATGTTCTGATAAAGGTTGAAAATTTCATTTTTCCTGTAGATTTTATTGTTTTAGAGACTGAGCCAGTTGCGAATCCTAAAGGACATATACCTGTCATTTTAGGAAGACCATTCTTAGCTACGGCCAATGCTGAAATCAATTGTCGAAATGGTCTAATGAAGTTATCCTTTGGGAATATGACCATTGAGCTTAATGTTTTTAACTTAGAACAGGAATCCTCTTCTCATGCTGATGTCAATGTAGTCCAAGATGGTATTTATGAATCCATTGACATTAGTGATGATGAAGTCGACCTAGAGTCTAACCCCTGGTTAATCCATGAGTCTGAGGATGTCAATGAAATACTTAAAGAAAATCAGATTAATCAGGAATCGACACTTCCTACTGAACCAATCATTGAGATGGTGAACTCATCACCTAAACCATCGATAGAGGAAGCACCCATTTTAGAACTGAAGCCCCTCCCAGAACATCTCAAGTATGCATATCTAGGACCCAAAGAAACTTTGCCTGTAATTATTGCATCAGACCTAGATCCCAAGCAAGAGGAGGAGTTATTGTCAGTTCTAAAAGCAAATCAAGAGGCAATAGGTTGGACCATAGCAGATATCAAAGGAATAAGCCCTTCTATAGTTCAACATAGAATATACTTAGAGGAAGAGGCTAAACCAACAAGAGAAGCCCAAAGAAGGCTTAATCCAGTTATGAAGGATGTAGTTAAAAAGGAGATTCTGAAACTCCTAGATAGTGAAATAATTTATCCTATTTCTGATAGCTCTTGGGTAAGCCCAGTTCAAGTAGTACCCAAGAAATCTGGGGTAACAGTGGTCCAAAATGATGCAAACGAACTTATCCCAACTAGGACCCAAACGGGATGGAGGGTCTGTATAGACTATAGAAAGTTGAATGCTGCGACAAGGAAAGATCACTTTTCTTTGCCATTTATTGATCAAATGTTGGAAAGACTAGCCGGACAAGAGTTTTACTATTTTCTTGATGGATACTCCGGTTACAACTAGATCCCCATAGCCGCTGAAGATCAAGAAAAGACTACATTCACCTGTCCATTTGGTACTTTTGCCTATAGACGAATGCCCTTTGGACTATGTAATGCACCGGCAACCTTTCAGAGATGCATGATCAGCATATTTTCAGATATGATAGAACGATTTCTAGAAATTTTTATGGATGACTTTTCTGTTTTTGGTCTAACCTTCTCCGAATGTCTGAATCACCTGCAATTAGTTCTAGAACGATGTAAGGAGAAGCACCTAGTTCTCAACTGGGAAAAATGTCAGTTTATGGTCAAACAGGGAATAGTTCTTGGCCATGTCATTTCTAAAAAGGGGATTGAAGTGGACAAGGCCAAAATAGATCTAATTGCAAGTCTTCCACCACCTAAATCTGTGAAAGAAATACGTTCATTTTTAGGTCATGCTGGATTCTATAGAAGGTTTATTGCCAACTTTAGCAAAGTAGCACGTCCACTGACTAATCTTTTGGCAAAGGATACTAAATTTGAATTTACTCATGAGTGCTTGGAATCCTTTGAATTTCTAAAAAATGCACTTGTATCAGCTCCAATCATTCATCCTCCTGTCTGGTCTGAACTATTTGAATTAATGTGTGATGCGTCCGATCATGTTGTGGGCGCAATCTTAGGTCAACGAATAAATAAGCTGCCTAGAGTGATATATTATGCAAGTAAAACCTTAAATGATGCGCAGCTTAACTACACCACAACTGAGAAGGAGTTCCTTGCCGTTGTCTTTGCTTTAGAAAAATTTAGATCTTATTTGGTTGGGACCCACACCATTGTTTACACCGATCACTCAGCCATTAGACATCTCCTAGCAAAGAAGGATGCCAAGGCACGTTTAATCAGATGGATTTTGCTCCTTCAAGAATTTGACCTAGAAATTAGGGACAAGAAAGGCACTGAGAACGTTGTAGCAGATCATTTGTCCCGAATTCCAGTTGCACCATCTAGTGAACCACCCATTAATGAATCTTTCCCAGATGAGCAACTCATGTCTTTGTCTACTGAACCTTGGTTTGCTGATATTGTAAATTATTTAGCCATAGGCAAGATACCTTCTCATTGGACTAAGCAGGATAAATATAAATTCTTTGCCCAAGTGAAGTATTTCATTTGGGATGATCCTTATCTTTTTAAACAATGTCCTGATCAAATTATTAGAAGGTGTATCCCAGATAACGAAGTCATGAATATTTTATCTTTTTGTCATGATCAAGCATGTGGGGGTCACTTCGCGTCTAAGAAAACTGCTGCTAAGGTTCTCCAATGTGGTTTTTATTGGCCCAATTTGTTTAAGGATGCTCACGAATATTGTAAAAATTGTGCTCAATGTCAGAAAATGGGCCGAATCACCAAGCGACACATGATGCCACTCAACCCAATCTTGGTAGTTGAAGTTTTTGATGTTTGGGGGATCGATTTCATGGGACCATTTCCAAATTCCTTTGGAAATGAATATATTCTAGTAGCAGTTGATTATGTTTCAAAATGGGTAGAAGCAATTGCATGTAGAACACCCGATAGCAAAATGGTCATTAAGTTTCTTAAAGAAAATATTCTCTCCCGTTTCGGTATTCCTAGGGCAATCATTAGTGATCGGGGAACCCATTTTTGTAACCGACCTTTTGCAACATTGATGAAAAAGTATAATGTCACCCACAAATTGGCCACACCATATCATCCTCAAACTAGTGGGCAAGTTGAAGTGTCAAACCGACAAATCAAACAGATCCTGGAAAAAACTGTTAATGCCAATAGAAAGGATTGGTCTTTAAAATTAATTGATGCACTTTGGGCATACCGAACCGCTTTCAAGACCAATCTAGGAATGTCTCCTTATAGGATTGTGTTTGGTAAACCATGTCACTTGCCTATTGAGATAGAACACAAAGCCATATGGGCCATCAAACAACTAAATACAAATTTGAACGATGCTGGAAACCATAGGAAGCTTCAATTGAATGAATTAGAAGAACTTAGAAATGAAGCCTATGAAAATGCAAGGATATACAAGGAACGAACCAAAGCATTTCATGATCAATCAATTATAAGAAAAACTTTCAATATCGGACAAAAGGTGCTCTTATATAACTCTAGATTACATCTGTTTCCAGGAAAGCTTAGGTCTAGATGGACAGGACCATTTTTAGTAAAGGAAGTTTTTTCACACGGGGCTGTTGAGATTGAAAACCCAAGTAATGGTGTTATCTTTAAAGTTAATGGTCAACGATTAAAACCATTCTTGGAATTACCTGTCAAGACTGTTGAAGATGCCATGGTTCTTTATGAACCAACTTATTCTGATTAAGTTGCTTCGAGGTTTGGTCTGGCTGAAGACATAAAACTTAGCGCTTCTGGGAGGCAACCCAGCTTATTTAATTTCTAATGCTTTCTTTGTTTTCAGTTTGCTTAGGACAAATAAATTAGATAAACTCCATTGGGGACAATGTCGGTCAAGTTGAGGGGAGAGCTTGAACAAAATCAGGTGTTATCATTTCCTTTTCCTTCCACTATGAGTTATTTCTTGCATTTAATATATTATGTAAAAAAAAATAAAAAAATAATAAATATATATATATATATATATATATGAAATAAATTAATCTATAAAAGAAATAAGAGTAAGTTAGAAAGTATTTGCTAATGTAGTGAGTCACGGAGAAGATTAGCTGGTTAGACTCTTGGTGGCTTAGGTCATTTAAAGACTATTAGCACTTCCAATTGCACATGCACACTAACAAGGTAAAGTAGGTGTTAATTGTAAGGCCAATTAAGGATTTGAGTATTATTTAAATTAGATAATTTTCTCTACACCCCAATTGAAGAAATTTGAATTTAAGGAAAGAGCTACCTGCCTGAAATAAAATGCAAAACACAGAGTAAATGTGGATTGCCCTAAGCCTAGTAACCGGGTCTCTTCACCTAAGTCAAGTGTTGAGATTCGCGTCAAACGGTGGTGGGAAGGCCAGGATGCTCAGCAAAAAAAAAAAAAAAAAAAAAAAAAAAAAAAAAAAAAAAAAAAAAAAAAAAACAGTGTGAAAGCTACCTTAGTTCTTTGTTTAATCTGGGGTGTATAGAAAATTAATCGAACTAAGTTATGAAAAATGATACAATTGGCCTGTACAAGTTAATACTAAAATACTAAGTTAGTTATCACTCACACAAGTGCTATAAAACTTTAAGTGTACTCTAAGAAAGCTTCTAAGTAGACTGACTACCGATTCTAATTCGAAGCTCATTACTTAGTAATACTAGAAAACTTCTTGAATTTCGATCTTAAATTAATTTGCAAAGGAAGGATCTTTTTGGAATATGATCTTATTTTGGTACATTGCTAAGGGACTAGCAATGATTAAGTTGGGGGGTGTGATTTATGTCACAAATTGACATAAAAAGTATCAATTAATATCTAAATTATCTAACTTTATTAAGAAATTGATACTTGTTATTATATTTTGCAGAAGAAGAGATCATCAATAGAAAGAACAAGGAAAGAGAATTCCAACGGCGCAAATTTTATGCAAAACGGAGTTAAATTGACCCAGGAATTGAAGAATGAAGAAAGAAGACTCAATTGGGTCAAACCCGAGTCAAATCAGATCAAAATTGATCAAAAATCAACTGATTTGGTGATCTGGTTAGCCGCCTGGTCCACAGCAACAGGCGCATGGACCATGGACCCATCGGCGCACCATAAACCCCCTAAAACCTCTTAGTCCCACATCGGAAGTTTTGAAAACCTTATAACCCCCAAATGCCTATAAAAAGCCCCCAAAGGTCCTTGTTTTATGTATTCTTCCTTTCGATCAAGCTTGTAACCCTAGATAGTGGGGTTTTTAGCTCTCTTTTCAAGCCTCGAGCTTTGAAGTTTTTGTAATAAATTTTTTTTATATATAAAATCTTATTTTTATGCAATTTCATCTCTTTACATTATGTAATTTATTTTTCTTGCAATTAGGATAGTTTAATTTATGCAATTTAATTTTATGCAATTAGGTTAGTTTAAATTATGCAGTTTAAATTTATGCAATTAGGATAGTTTAATTTATGAAATTAGGGTAGTTTATTTTTCTGTATTTAAATTTTGCAAGTAGATTTAGATCATGTCTAGCTAAGCATCCCTTCTAGGGTTTGCGATGAAGCTAGATCATGAGTAGGGATTTTACATAGGGTTCTTTCTTTTTCTTAGGGTTTCTTTTTCTTCCTCTTTTGCCAAAAATTTTTGATGAACTACAGTTGGGTCAGAGTCCCTTCATAGTTCATGCTTGATTCAGTGCATAGGAGGAGAAAACCCTAAGGGATCCTAGTTACTACTCCCCTGTAAAGAATCTTGATGGGTTATCGTTGGGCCTTAGTCCCTTCATAATCTATGCTTGGGAAAGACAAGAGGAGTAGTCGTTAGGATCAATAAAAAAAATTCTAGGTAGAATTCCCTAATCTAGATCTAGTGGATTCAAAAACCCTAGATCCTTAGTCTTATTGTCTTTAGCAAACAACTTTCGACTTTCGATTTTTGTTAAAGCTCGCTTGAGCATAGATTTGAAAATCATTTTTAAAACCAAGTCTCTGTGGGATCGACCCGTACTCGCTGGTCGTGCTACTCTGCACACCGTGCGCTTGCGGTTTTATTTACAAATTTTAAGATTTGAACATCACACATCGTAATTGACCAATGAGGAATCAAGATGATCAATATGAGCCAATTGAGTCTATATTTAAGTCTATTCTACAGCCAGATGGACTTTTCACATCATACCACCTGACTAATTTGAGCCTTAAGAAAAGAGATAAGGTGCATCGCTACGTGTTGTTCAATTATGATGTCATTGAACCATACATAAGGTAAGTCACTCAACCTTATTTATTTTTTATTACTTAAAAAAAATATCCCATTGCACTAGTAACTCTAAATTTGTTCCTTATGTAGCAAATAGAAGAAAGTCATAAGAGTAAAATACGGTGCTCTAAGCATGTGGAAAAAGGAGAAAATACATAGTAAAGAGTTCCCTGAGTGGTTTAAAGATCATGTAAGTGAGTATATATTCCTGTCTTATACACCCTATTTGAACATGTTTACTAATTAGGTGTCATATTCTTAGGTGTGGAGATTATTGCTCGGTGATGTGAGCCATGAAGTACATCCACTATCAATATGACCTAATTGTACTGTGCATAAGTACAAATAGCTCGTTGTCAATGACTACAGATTCAATATTCACAGTCAAGCCCAAAACATGGCAATACAAAATAATGGAGTGATGTTGAGTGCCACCACTGGGTGTTACGCTAGCTCGAGGGATTTATAGCCTCGTATGGAGAATCTAAACTATTATAGGGTTATGGAGAAGATAGTCATCTTGGACTACTATTCTAAAGGGAGGGTTGCATTAATGAAATATGATTGGTTTGACATCTTGTCTCAGTCAGGGATAAAGATTGATGAGTGCGATTTTACTCTCGTCAACATGCAACAACATCTGCACACTGAAAAATAATATATACTTACCTGTCAAGCTAGTCAAGTTTTCTATGTTAGTGGTCCCTTGGAGCCTCAATGGGGTGTTGTTGTAAGGATGGTGCCTAGGCATATCTTTGATAATACTGAGGTTGATGATGATATTGGATCATGCATACAAATTATTCCTCTAAGACAAAACTTATCCGATATTGTTGAGATCCCTGATATATTTTTCAGGAATGATGGTGATGTCCATATTGTAGATGCCAGTAGGTCAACATCTTAGTATAAATATTAGTATTTATTTATTTATGCTCTACTAATATTATTGTTCAATAATATATTATATTTGTTAATGTTCAATAACGTTGCAGGTCATGATGGCACCGAAATGCCATCTAACTTTCACCCCCGTCGCTCGACGGGCTACGTGGAGCTCCGCCTCCGCATCCACCTCCGCATCCTCATCGGCTTCGGAGAAACATACTCCTTCCACCGCATTAGCCTCGACTTCGGCTTCGCAGGCATATCTTCCTCCCACCGATACATCTGAGCCTCCATCAACAGTCACGTCTCCAGCACATACTCCACCCATCGATCTAGCTCCACTGGCATCTATGTCGCACGATCCCAGTGAGAGTAGATTTTTATTATGTTAATTAATTAATTATTTATTTATTGTATGGTTATTGCACACTCTTATATACTCGTAATATATTTTTATTGTAGGTGCATCATCCAGTAGGATATTTCACGATCCCACACGCATGCCATATATGTATAATCACTAGCACAGGTCATGGTGGAGTACAATCAGGAGGGGAGGCTAGTAAGGGAGACCATGTGGGAGATGCATTTCTTTTTCAGAGTGCTTGTGAGACGGTCTGACATTATTTCTGTACTATCCATAGACTGACGATTGATAGGCCTTTGGGTCAAGGATCGGGTGTGAGAGGAAATTTCAGTAAATGTATCTTAATTATATATATGTATGTGATATGTTTACACAATATTTGATTAAAATAATTTTATAACTAACTTCTAATAACTTTGTGCAGAGGAGGTATGAGTTTCCAGATCATGAGAGGGCTCGAGATGCCTGACTGTAGAAGATTGAGGAGTTATATCAGAACTGAGGAGGAACTTATTCCTTGGATCCAGAACTGTCCCCTGGTCAGTAGGAGGGGATGGTCAGGCATTGGAGGAGCCAGAATTTTCAGATTTAATTTATAACTTATAAATTTTTCATTATACTGATAATTATATTTGATTTTAACTTATGTGATTTAAATACTTTTCAGGTTGTATCTCATTAGAACTGGGAGAATCGGACTGCTCAGGAGTACACGTACGCTCTCGACCATGAGTCTATAGCTAGTCATGTATATAGAGAGATAATGAATTATGACCCTTTAGTTTATAAATTATTAAATTATAATTTTTTTGCATATTTCTAACAAGCTGATTGATTATTATAACTGATGAGAGAGGGGGTGATGCCCAGCTGTAGCACCATCTTTCGATCGGATCGAATGGACAAGAAGGGCAGACTGATGAATGCCACGATCGAGAAAATTTTTGTAAGTAATAACTGAAGTATGATTAGTATTATAGTATTTCTTATGAGATTTTATTTGAATTTACAATTACAAGAGTAGTTAGATGTGCTTGTGATCGAGAGCCCAGACACATCTGGCGCCCATGACCATCTGTCTCAGGTCTTGGGACCTGAGCACTCAGGAGGATTCATTGCAGGCCTGGACATATGCCAATGAGCTATTGATCTGAGGCTAGCATCTCCTCACATACTTTTGGGGTCATCAGTCGAGAGCAGCTTGATGAAGCCTTGACACAGACAGCTTAGGCTCAGGAGCATGCATCTCAGCTACAAAGCGTCATGTTCGCTATGGTAATATAGCTCTCCGCTCATCTTGGAGCAGATTTTTTGAGCATTTAGGATATGTTGGCTAGTGTTTCAGCTCCAGCCCTTCCAGCTCTTGCTCCAGCTCCTTCAGTTCCAGCCTCTCCAGCTCTTGCTACAGCCCCTCTCGATCCTGCTTCAGCCCCTCCCGGTGATGACGAGATGCTTAAAGAGGAAGATTTTAATTTAGGAGATTTTTTATGTATTTTATTTTTATTTGAAAAATATTGTAATATAATTTGATCAGTAATATAATTTAAGTATTTGAGACATATTTCTATATTATTATTGAGTTTTATATGAAAATTTTGGTTCTTACAAGTTTTAGTTTGAGTAATTATATATTGAGCTGCGTCTATAAGGTAAAAAAGATAAATTTAAGTAGTAGAAAAATTAGTAACTACATGAAAGGGCTGCGGCAGCAGTTCACAACTGCTGCCATTGCAAAAAATCACTATCATAACCTACGGTAATGGTTGCACGACTGCTGCTGTATCCATACGAACTGCTGCAGTGGTTCCGTGTCAATCGCTGCTATAAATTTATGGCAGTAGTTGACAAACCATTTTTATAGATCTATAGTAGCAGTTGCACAACCACTGTCGTAGTCTATGACAGTAATTTTTTTAACCATTGCTATAGATGCTATAGCAGCGGTTATCTAACTGCTGCGACAGCCTCTATAATAGTGATTTTATATTATAAGCTATAGCAGTGGTTAAATAACTGCTGCTATACCTAGAATATGGTAGTAGTTATATCAACCGCTGCAATAGACCTACGGCTATAGCAACGACGATAGTGGCAGTGGTTTCAAAACTACTGTCGTAGGCTATGGCAGCGATTTTTTTGGCTACAACAGTGGTTGTGAACCGTTGCTGTAGTCCTTTCCTGTAGTAGTAGTTCTTCCGAGGATGAAGGCTCTAGTACAAACAGAAAATAAGTTTTATTGACCTTCAATTCAGAGAAAATTAAAAAATTGAGATGAATAGAAAGAAACTCTTAGTCTAGCCCAGGTCTAGGCCGAGGTTTGGGTCAATTTCTAAGCCAGGTCTATCAAATTGACCTAGACTCAATCAAATTGGATCTATTCAATAGGTTAGATTCATTAAAAGATTAAATCTGTCTCTCTCTTCCTCTTTCTCTTGTTCTCTCTCTCTCTTTCTCTTCTTTTCTCTGTTTCTCTCTCTCTCTCTTTCTTCCTTAACTGAACTCAAGGTCTCTTGGGTTTCCTAAGGGATGACAGGAGGCTGGGGGGTTGGTGGTGAGGCAGCTAGAGCGGTCTTGAGTTTTGGCACTTTGAATTCGACCCACAACAATCCAAGAAGGAGAAGCCCACAGCAGAGAACAACATGCATGACCTCGAGGTAAGGCCCATAGGTCCGACCTGCGGGCGTCCAGGCCCACTGGCACCCATGGCCCAAAGGCCTGTAGCGTGCACAGCCCAAGCGTGCAGGCGCACGGCCTAGGATGCACACGGGTGCATGCAGCCTAATCAGATACATGGCCTAAGATGCATGGGGGCACGCGGTCCAGTGTATGCCCACATGGTGCATGCACAGGAGTCACGATCACTACAACAAAAAAGGTTATTTGCGACCTAAAAAAAGCATCACAAATACTAAATTTCGGTTGCTAATATTTTGCGATGGAATTTCTGTCACTAATATTTCTCATAAAAAATGAGGTCACAGATAATTTTTTGCGATGAAAATCAAATTTTCATCGCTAATAATTGATTTTTTATGATAAAATTTTTTTATCACTAATAATTTAATAAATAAATTAGATATTTTTTAAAAATTAATAAAATAAACTATTTGCAATGAAAAATTTTTATCACAAATAATTTTATCATCAAAAAAATTATTTATGATGAAAAGGTTCAGTTGCAAATAATTTTAAAAAAAATTTAAATTTAAAAAAATAAATTATTTGTGATAAAAATAATCCGTTGCAAATAATTCCATCACAAAAAACCATTATTTGCGATGAAAAAAATTTGATCACAAATAATTTTAAAATTTTTTTTTAAATTTTAAAAAAAATATATTTATGATGAAAATAATCCATCATAAATAATTTTATTGCTAATTATAATATAATATTTTTTTAAAAAAATTATAAATATTTATTTTTGAATTTATATTTTTAATACTTTATATTTATAATAATCTATAAAATTTAAAGAAAAAATATAGATAATAAATCTATAAATAATTAAATTTGATAATTTTATTATATTAAAATATAATTATAAAAAATAAATTTAATAATTACAAGAGATCCAAAATAAAAATAAAAAATACAGAAATAAGTCACTGACCGTCAAGCATCGATATTTGGAGAAGAGAAATGGGTAGAGGATGATGGATCAACCTGCTGCTGCCTCACCAGCTCCATCATCTGTTCCATCTACGTCATCCACTCCATCATCTGCCTCATCAACTGTCGATCTTCATCAGCTCGCTGTCGATGCTCAGTTTCTCACCATCGATCCTCAGCAGCCTGTCTCTATAGCTCCTTCAATCGGACATTACAAGCAATATGGATGTCAGCCTAAGACGAGCGAAAGGATGGGGGAGCTCTAATCCTATGTCCTAGCCCTGTAACATAACAAAATCTCATACCAAGCACCTGATCACATATCTCATCATCTGTGGGTGCAGTCGAGCCCTTAGGGGTAGGTTGGGATCTAATCTCTATCATATGATCTTGAAAATCAAAATATCAATATAATAAGTAGTTGAAAAAATTTAAATAAATATTATTAATGATAGAAAAGGTTATTCTATTGTTAATAATTCTCATAAAAAAATAAATTTTTTCCACAAAAATTTTTCTCTAAACAAATTTAATAAAAAAATAAAAAAAATTATTTATAATGAAAAATAATTCAAGTATTTTATGACTAATTTTTTGATCATAAATTTTTTATATTTTACAATCAAAAAATTGATCGTAAATATATTTTGCCATCGAATATAATTTTTTTTATTTTTCTCTGAATATGATATAATTCTAAAATTTAAAGTTAATCTTCACCATTCATTATCTAAATAATTATTGTTAAATCATCATCATAAAAGATTGCTTCGATCCTTATGCCCTAGCTATGTCGATCAATAAAATTTGATTTCGACGGTCACGAATGATCACATGATGATTTGATAGATAGAGACCACCGATATATCCAAAAATTTACAATACTAATCTCAGTAATATTTGTAGTATATTATCAAAATTTTACTTCAATCGAATACATTATCATGATTAATTTAGTACTGAATAATTTAAATCGTTAAATAAAAAATGAATGATCAAAAGGTCAAACGATGTCCAATTATAAGGTAATTTTTTTAGATAAATGATCTTTACTACTACTTTGATCGTTTATACGGTGGTGATCATAAAATTTAAACCGTGCATATATAAACTATCCAAAACTATATATCTTTTGATACATATTCTTAAAGTCCTTTAAGCAATTATACTTATGCCTTTATAAGATCTACTTAATGTAGATGGTTCATATATGTGAGATTTAGATTTTATAATCATTATCATACAGATGATTAAAATAGTAATAAAGATCATTTATCTAAAAAATCATCTTATAATCAGATGCTGTTTGATCTTTTAATCACTTATTTTTTATTTAATAGTCTAAATTATCTCATACCAAATTGATCATAATAATGATGTCTGATTGAAATAAACTTTTGATAGTATACTTCAAATATCATCGAGATCATTGTTGCAAATTTTTAGATCCGTCAGTGGTCTCATCCATTAGATCATTATACGATCGTTCATGACTGTTGAAATCAAATTTGATTGATCGACATAGCTATGACAACTGGATCGAGGTTGTCTTTTGTAATGATATTCTAATGATAATTATTTAAATAATAAATAATAAAGATAGATTTTAAATTTTAAAATTATATCATATTCAAAAAAAATTAAAAAAATTATATTAGGTTACAAAATATATTTACGATCGATTTTTTGGTTATAAAATATAAAAAAATTTATAACCAAAAAATTGATCATAGAATACTTAAATTATTTTTCATTACAAATAATTTTTTTAATTTTTTTTGTTAATTTTTTTAGAGAGAAAAATTTTAGAGAAAAAAATTTATTTTTTCATGAGAATTATTAGCGACAGAATAATCTTTTCCATCACTAATAAAAATTATTTGTAATGTAAATTAAAATTTCATCATAAATAATTTTTCATATTTTTTTGTTAATTTTATTTAAAGAGAAAAATTTTAGAGGGAATTTTTTTTTGATGGGAATTATTTAATTTATTGATTATTTATGATGAAAAATTTATATCATAAATAATAAAATATTTGTGATGAAAAAATAATTCTATCATAAATACTTAAGTATTTGCAATAGAAAATTTTTATCATAAATAAGCTGACATTTATTTATTTTAAAAATTTTTATTTTTCATCAATTATTTAGGATAAAAATTTTACATCATAAATAATAAATTATTTATGATGCAAATTTATTTTTATCATAAATATTTATTATTTGAGATAAAAAAAATTTATCTCAAATATTTATTGTTTGTGATAAAAATTTTGTATCATAAATAATTATTTTTTATAGATTATTTATGTTGGAAAATTTACATCATAAATAATTAATATTTGTGATGAAAATTAAATTTGTGTCATAAATGATTATTATTTGTGACATAAATATTCTATCATAATAAGCTGGCATTTATTTAGTTTTAAAATTTTTAGTTTTTTACTAATTATTTATGGTGGAATCATTTCATCGTAAATAATATATTATTTGTGATAAAAAATATTTTTATATCATAAATACTTTATTATTTATAATATAAATTTTTTATCATAAATAATTTGATATTTATTTATTTTTAAAAATTATTATGTTTCATCGATTATCTATGTTTTCATCGTAAATATTTAATTATTTATGATGAAATTCTTGTTACATCACAAATAATTGATTGTTTGCGATGGAAACAGTTTTCTATCACAAATATCTTTATTTACGATGAAAATATTTATGTCGTAAATAATTTCATCATAAAAATTTTATTTTCTTATAGTGGATCCACGCATCGCACGTGGACCGCCATAGTCCAGGGAGGATTTATCACGATGCACATGCACGAATGAATGATTTGATGATGGGATGGCATGATCAAGCAGCTATAATTGCTTGCTGGTGTGATCGAATGGCCACAAAAGCTTATAGGGTTGATCAGGAGGTTGAGACGGGTTTTGAAACCTAATGGAACTCGATTTAGGATCTTTAAAATGGCTTGATGGCATGTAGGCAATAGTGAGCGATAGAGAACAGCCCGTGGAGACAAAGGCAGCAGCGAGAGAGTCTGTGGAGTGGTAGAGGGTCTCTTTTAAGATTTTTGTGAGAGCTTTGTAAAGGTAGTACTTTTTGTAGAGAGAGATTGATGTATAAGAGTTGAGAAGGTGTGATCTTCTCTTGTATTTATTCTTTCTTTCATAGTGAAGCTTGCATGCCCCATTAAAGTAAGTCTTGAGCTGATCCACGTATTTGATTATATATTTTTTTTATTTTTTTTGTTGCGATATCGACACCATCATCTAGGTTAGTGATCCTAGATAGGGGATCTGTATTCTACATTCATAAGGGATCCTTCCCAATAAGTAGTATCAGAGCACATGATTGTCCAGGTTACAGTAGTATTGATCGAGATTGAAGAAGATGAAGAAGATAAACTCAATCAAGGTGGAGATCAATCGGTATAATGGAAAGAGCAATTTCTTCCTATGACAAGTGAGGATGAAGGATGTGCTCATCCAACAAGGGTTGATTAATGCTCTCATGTATGAGAAAAAATCAACTACTATGGATGCGAAGGATTGGAGGTGGCTTCAGATGCAAATAATGAGTACGATTTGCTTACACTTGATGGATGATGTAGTGATCCTGTGCTTAGCGAGACTTTTTCAATGACAATATAGATGAAGCTCGAGAAGATGTATATAGTGAAGTCACTCACCAATGCTCTCTTCTTCTGAAAGCAGTTCTGCTAGGTGCAGATGAGCGAGGGATAGAGCATATAGGAGTATCTCAGTAACTTTTAAAAGATCTTTACTGATCTCCTCAGCATTGATGAGAAGGTATAGGAGAAGACCATAGTGTTGGTCTTATTTTCATCATTTTTTTCTTCTTTTGAGTCTTTGGTAACTACTCTTCTTATGAGAAAGAGCAATATCAAGATGGAGGAGGTCACTTCTGCACTTCTTCAGAATAAGGTTCTCAGGTGAGAGAATCGAACTTCAAGTTTAGGTGACGACTCAACTATGTAGTGACTGGAGATGGTGGTGGCAGAGGATGAAGGGATAGAGGATTGCAAGATGGGTAGTCCAAGTCGAGGGACTTCAATAAGATGAGATGTTACTGGTGTGATGAGTTGGGGCGTCGAGTCAGAATTTGCCCACAACTCAGAGATCAGATGATGCCTACTATGGCGGTAGTCCAAGATAGCGATATAGAAGAAAGTGATGATGTTCTTCTGATGTCAGATAAGGTATCTACTTCTTCTCCATAGTGAATTTTAGATTCTGTATATTTGCATCATGTTTATTGTAGAGAGAAACTGTTTGACTTTCTAGAGAGTAATGAAGATATTGTTCATTTATCGGATGGATTGAGCTATACGATCAAGGATATTAGAACTATCAGCTTATAGACTCATGATGGAGCAATAAAGAAATTAGGCGAGGTTTGATATATACTCAATTTTAGAAGAAATCTAATTTCACTGAGCAGATTAGATTCAAGCAGCTATAAGTGGAGAGCTGAGGATGGAATTCTGAAGATTTTGCATGGTAGTAGAGTTATGATGAAGAAAAAGAGGTATGTAGGTTATTACCTTTTGATAGAGAGCTCAGCATGAGGTGGAGCTTTAGGAGCCAGTGAGAGCTCAGAGTGAGGTGGAGCTCCAAATATAGGTGGATTAGAAATAAGACAGGAGACTCGAGAGGATGGCAGATGATATTATAGGGTAAAGTTTTTATTACCACAGGAGACTGTCCCGAGCAGGTTTCAGTTCAGACAGATCACAGTATATGATAGAAATAGGATCGAGCGGCCTGGTTTGACTCTCATATTTGTCCATCCATGAGCAACTAGATATTTGTTCCAGAGTATGGGGGTGAGATTATCTAGAAGCTCTCAAAGTTATGTGGAGGCTGAATATCGAGTCGAGATAGAAATTGTTAAGTTTTGGTGTCTCGAATTCGACCCACAATAGCCCAAAAAGGAGAAGCCCACAATAAAGAACAGCACGCACGGCTTGAAGGTGTGGCCCACAAGCCCAGTCTGCAGGCGCCCAAGCCCATTGGCACCCACGGCCCATAGGCCTACAGTGCGTGCGGCCCAGGCAGGGCCTGCAGCATGTGTAGCACAGGCGTGCGGTCCAGGCATGTGCCTACTCGGTGCACGTGCGGTCTACCATGTAGGAGTTGCGGTCCATGCATCGTGTGCGGACCACCACGGTCCAGGGAGGATTTATCATGGTGCAAGCATGCGAACGCACAATCCGACGATGGGACGGCATGATCTGAGGCAATTTTGCACGATCAAGCGGCCACAGTTGCTTGTAGGTGCGATCGGACGACCATGGAAGCTTACAGGGTTGATCAGGAGGCTGAGATGGGTTTTGAAACCTAACAGGACTTGGTTTAGGATCTTTAAAAGGGCTTGTGGCTTGTAGGAAATAGTAAGCGATAGAGAACGGCCCGTGGAGACAGAAGTAGTAGCCAGATAGTTTATGGAGCGACGAGGGTATCTTTTGAGGCTTTTGTGAGAGCTTTGTAAGGATAGTACTTCTTATAGGGAGAGAGAGATTGATGTATGAGAGTTGAGAGGGTATGATCTCCTGTTGTATTTATTTTTTCTTTCATAATGAAGCTTGCATGTCTTATGGAAGTAAGTCTTGGGTTGATCTACGTATTTGATTGTATTTTTTTTTATTTTTTTACTTCTTTTCTGTTGCGGTATCGATACCATCACTTGGGTTAGCGATCTTGAGTGGAGGATCCATATTCTACACTCATGAGGGATCCTTCCCAATAAGTGGCTTGAGGCAACACAATGATGGCTAGTGGCGGCAGCTGGCTGGTAGTGATACAGTAATCAAGAGAAAAGAAAGAAAAAGTGGATTTGCACCTCACGCCTTAGTGATGACACCTAGGGCCGGAAGGAAGGAGAGGGAGAGGGACTTATCGGAGGTGGGGGCGGCGATGATAGCAACAGTCATTGGCATTGATTTCGGTGGTATCTCCTTCAAAGACTCCTAGAATAAGGGTTGTTAGATTTAGAAAAGAGAAATAGGGTTTCTAGGAAGGTGGGAGGTGGCATAGTTTCAGCAAGGTAGCACAATGGCCACCAAAGATGGGGAAGAAGGAGGAGGGAGGTGATGCAAGATTTGGCGATGCGAAGTCGATCGAGAGGTGGAGGGTTTATATCAAAAAGGATGGGAAGGGATAGATTTGATTCCTCCTCGGATAAAATCGAATCTTGCTGGTGTGATTAATCCAAACCGTTTTATTTATGCTCGGCTCTTAATAGATCACCCTTGATTCTTATCTTCCCACCCCCATGGCCATAAATTAACAGGGGATATGGTTCCCCTCTTTCAGTCGAAGTCATCTTCTACCCCCGCCCTCTGCATCTCTCTCTCGTTTCTTTTTTTTTAATCAGTTTCGATGAAGTCAGCAACTGCAAGGGTTGCCGACTTCAAGATGAACCAAATCCAAAGGGATCGGTTCTCACGTTCTCCCCTCTTAAAAAAAAAATTATTCTCGAAATTGACATACCTGAGTCAAGAAAAGTTGAGGATATATATTTGGCTCGCATTTCTTCCTCAAGTTTCTAGGTTACTTTTCATTCTGTATGGTTGCTCCATTGGACTTTGACATAAGGAATGGTGCATCATCTCAAAACTTAATTTTTTTTATCAACAACTCGTACTGGCCGCTCCTCATAAGATAAATCTTCTTTAAGCTGAAGTGGTCCAAACTCCACCATATGGCTAGGATCAAGTATATATTTTCTCAACATGGAGACATGAAAAGCATTATCTACTTTGATAAGAGAGGATGGCAAAGCAAGACGATAAGCTACCATTCTAATTTTTTCTAAGATTTCAAAGGGACTCACATATCTAGGACTTAGTTTTCTATGAACTCCAAATCTCATTATGCCCTTAGTGGAGGACACCTTGAGGAACACATGATCTCGCACTTGAAATTCGATCTAGTTCTCTTCTTCTATTATTAGCATAGCTCTTCTACCGACTCTAAGTTGAGTGAAGCTGCTTCCTGATAAGTTGGATCTTATCTACTGTTTGTTGAACAATATCTAATCCTAATAGCCTTCTCTCACCGACATCATCCCAACATATGGGATCCTACATCTTCTTTCATATAAAGCTTCAAAGAGAGCCATCTGGATGCTAGTTTGATAGCTGTTATTATATGCAAACTTCACTAATAGTAAATATTCATCACAAGACCCCTTTAAGTCTATCATACATATCCTCAACATATCTTCTAAAGTTTGAATTATTCTCTTTGATTGACCATTTGTCTGAGAGTGAAAGACCATACTAAACTCCAACTTAATCTTCGTGGCTTGATGTAAACTTTTTCAAAATTGAGAAATAAATTTTATGTCCCGATCAAACACAATAGATATCAGAGTACCATGAAGTCTCATAATTTCATCTATTTACAACTTGACTGGTCTTTCCAAAGAAAATGTGACTTTGATGGATATAAAATATGCTAACTTGGTCAATCGATCCATAATTATATAAATAGCATTATATCCTCTAAGAGTCCTTAGTAGTCCTGTAACAAAATCCATTGTTATGTGTTCCTACTTTCAAACTAGAATTACAAGAGATTGCAGTGGTCCTATAGGCTTCTGATGCTTAGCTTTTACCTGCTGACACATCAAACACTGAGCTATATACTGCGCTATTTTTCTTTTCATACCACTCCACTAAAAATTTTTTGTAAGATCTTTATATATTTTCATACTTTCAGGGTGTACTATGGAGATGGAGTTGTGAGCTTCCATCATGATTTCTCTTTTTAGCTCTGTATTATTTGAAATACATAATCTATCACCAAACCTCAAGGATCCATCGTCATAAATTCTGAACTTAGATATCATATTAGATTGTACTTTCTCTCTGATCTTTTACAATATTTGATTATTTACTTGGGATGCTTTAATTCTATAAATTAAGATAGGTTGTACACTAAAAGCTGTGCGTAGGGTTTCAGAATTGTGCGGTCATACCTTAATATCTAATTTTTGTAGATCCTGAAGAATCTCCACCTGTGAAATAATAAAAGCTACTATACTACGTACAGACTTTTTGCTTAAAGCATCTACCATCATATTCACTTTTTCTGGATGGTAATTGATGGTTAAATCATAGTTCTTGATCAATTCTAACCATCTTTTCTGTCTCAAATTCAGCTCTTTTTGTGCAAGTAAATACTTGAGCCTCTTATGATCTGTAAAAATTTTACAAGATATTCCATATAAATAGTATCTCCAAATCTTCAAGATAAAAACTACTGCAGCTAGCTCCAAATCATGGATAGGATAATTCTGCTCATATGACTTAAGTTGTTTGGAAGCATATGCTATTACTTTATTATTCTATATAAGAACACATCCTAATCGTTTTCTAAAGGCATCACTGTAGATAGTAAAATCTTCACTTCTAGATGATAGGATAAGGATAGGAGCTGATACCAAATACCTATTTAGTTCCTGGAAGCTCTTCTCACATTTTTCTATCTATTCAAATTTGATTTCTTTATGAGTCAACTAGATCAGAGGTATTACTATGTGAGAGAATCCCTCCACAAATCTTCTATAATATCCAGCTAATCTAAGGAAACTATAGACTTCTGTTATGCTAGTAGATTGGTTCCAGTTCATAATTGCCTCTACCTCTGTCAGGTCCATAGATATGCCTTCTTTAGATATTATGTGCCCAGAGAAAGAGATACTCTCAAGTCAAAATTGATATTTTTTTAATTTTGTATATAATTTTTACTCTCTTAGTATTTGTAATTCTATCCTCAAATATCTTTCATGATCCTCTTGACTCTTGGAATATACCAGAATATCATCTATAGATACTACCACAAATTAATCTAAATAAGATATGAATACTCTGTTCATTATATCCATGAAGGCTATGAGAGCATTTGTCAGTCCAAATGGCATGACTAAAAATTTATAATATCCATATCAGGTCTGAAAGATTATTTTGGGTATATCATCAGTTTTGATTTTTAATTGGTGATATCCCGATTGAAGATCAATTTTAGAAAATATTTGGATACTCTGAAGCTGATCAAAAAGATCATTTATCCTTAGCAAAGGATATTTATTCTGAATTATCAACTTATTTAACTCCTTATACTAAATGCACAATCTCATACTTTTATCCTTTTTCTTAACAAAAAGTATTGGAGCACCCCATAGAAATATACTAGGCCTGATAAAGCCCTTGTCAAGGAGTTTTTGAAGTTGTTCTTTAAGCTCCTTCAATTCAGTTGGAACTATTCGATAGCGGGCTTTAGAGAAAGGTCCGACATCGGATGCCAAATCAATTGAAAACTCTATCTTTCTATCGGGGGCAATTATGAAAGATCCTTTAAAAATGTATCAGGAAACTCTCTTACTATAAGAATATTTTCTATCTTTACCTCCTTTTACTGTGTATCTACAATACTGTCCAAGTATCCTGCACAATCCTTCCTTAACATTCTACAAGCTTGTATGGATGATATAACTTTAATAGGGATATTCATTCCTATGCCAAAAAAGCTAAATAGTACATGTCCTGGAATCTGGATGGTCATTCTCTTTTTGAAATAGTCCACTATGGCATGATATGAGATAAACCAGTCCATCCTTAGGATGACATCAAAATCTCTCATCTCTAGAATCATCAGGTTAGATACAAAATCATGATCTTTAATACTCAAAGTATAAGATGAGCAAACCATATCAACCATGATGGTACTTCCATTCGGAATAGAGACACACATCTCATCTTCTAAGGGCATAGGCATAAGTCCAGCTGTTCTAATAAACCCAGATGAAATGAAAGAATGGGTAGCCGCAAGATCAAATAAGACACAAGCATGTGTAGATGCTACTTTGATAATACCTATCATAAAGTTCTATTGTTATTATCAAGTATAACTTTCATCACAGAAGATTGTGTAATCTTTAAATTAAACTAGATTGGAAGGAGTCTTGGACTACCTGTCACTACGACATTTGATGCCTCTACATCCTACTGAGTCATAACATAAACATAAGGTCTGAGTCTTTTGCTTTAGAGGCCCTCCTTGTCCTCATCTTAAGGGTTAACCTGGATAAGAGGTTGGTGCTTTTGAAGTAGGTGATTTGGGTGCATTTTGGGAGGGCTATTGATATCTGAAATTCGGACGGTGGGGGCAATCCACAATCTTATGGCCCTGCTGACCACATTCAAAAATGCTCTAAAAAAGCAGCAGCAATCTTGCTCTGGGTGGAATCCTCTGCATATGCCACATCAAGGGGCTTCTTTCTTTGATTGGTCCTCATTACCCTTTTGTTGTATTTCTTGGCACTTTAACTATTTACCAGGGTAACAATTAGATGTGGACCTTTTCTTCTGCTACTGCTCCCTCTCCTGCTATATAGTATTAACATCCTACTCCACTATTTTGACTAAATTGACCACCTCCCGATAATAGATCAACTACATCGATTTCACTCTAGCATGGATCTTAGGCTTTAGATCTTTTTCAAATCTCTGAAATTTGATACTATCAGTTGCCACAAGATCTGGAGCAAAATGGAATATTTAGTAAATTTGGCCCTATATTGGGCTACTGTCATATTTCCTTAAATCAATTTTATACATTCCCTTTTCTTCTCAAATCTGAGACTCGAAAAAATACATGTCCATAAATTCTTGGCAGAAGATGTCCCAAGTGAGTGGCCCATCAGTCCCTTACTGTCGTTTGACGGCTTTCCACTATTCAAATACTTCATCCTGCAACTGATAAGCAGTGAAGCGGACCTTTTCCTGATCGGTGCACTCCATGTTAGCAAATACCTTCTCCATCTCCTTAAGCCATTTTAATGACTCGACAGGATCGATAGAGCCTTCAAAATAGATGGTGCCAATCTCTTAAACTCTCCTATTCCTCAATCCAACCTTGATGATTGGCCACATCTATTTCCTTGTCGTTCCATCTGCTGCACCAGTCTGGTCAAGGCTTGTATGAGATTTGCCATTGGACCATCAAAATTGGTTGTCCCTTGATTGTTGTTTTGGGTATCATCCTGTTGATGAGGAAGGTTAGCAATTAGGCTCTCACCTTATTCTGGTGATGGACTGTAAGCTGACCTAAATACCTTGGCTGCTCGAAAGGTGGCATCAGCTTGAGAAGCACCAGCTATCTGAGAGACACCATGAGTTTGAGAGGCACTAAGGATTCGGAAAGCATATCAATTCTGATAAGTACAGCATGTACTTGTTGTATGAGAGTTTTTCATAGCATCGGACAGCCTTCTGGATCATTTTTAAGCCATCACAATCTATTTAAAAGGAAAGAATCAGTCTTAATATAATGATTGATTATCAATGATTAAAGTCATCTAATCATTTCTTAAATTCTATCCCACTCTCACTAACTAATAAGTACTATAGGATCTTTTAATCTATGCTCTAATACCACTTAATCTATCACACCCCGGCCCAATAGCCTGAGCCGAGTGTGCGACAAACGACCGCACATCCTTAGGGTTTAAATCCCCTCGAATATATAACGTCTACCTTTCATCAAAATATAATGACCTCAATTCAATTTAAATAGTGCTAAAAGTAAATTCTCTAATATCTTTATTTAATAAAAAAATAAAGTCTCAAGGACTGATAAGAAATAAAACAAAGATCCCACGAAATTCAAAATAATTTTTAAAATATAACCATTTGAATATGGCTAAATAGAAAACTTCTTAAATCCTATGCTCCTCACTGATCGGTCCCCAGCCCTGTAGGTAGATCTGAAAGAAATAGAAAAGAAAGTGAGTTTTATAGGCTTAGTAAATTATCAATATCTCTGAGAGATCAAGCATAATTAATTTTTTAAAATATAATAATTTAATAATATTATATATCAACATAATTTTTTTTCAAAATATGCCATGCGTATTTGTAAAAATCTAAAATTTCTCTCTCAATTTTTGATGACTACAACCACAATCAACCTCGTGATAAGATCTGAAAGAGACTAGCCCCTGAATAATAAACACATGAAGTATGCAACGTGTGCCAGGGATCAGTCCCGACTGATTAGATTTAAAAAAAACTAATTCTAATTCACACAGCCATGATTAGCCTCGTGACAAGGTAAAGAGACTAGTTCTGAAATACATATACGTGACTCATCAGTGGGTGCCAACGATCAGCCCTGACTAGTTAGGCTCAAAAGAACTAACTCTGCCAGTGATCAGCTCCGACTAGCTAGGTCTAAAAAAAATACTTTTCTAACGTGTGGCCAACGATCAGTCTCGTTGGCTAGACCCAAACCATAATTCAACTAGAAAGTTTTTCTCATAATTTCACCATAATCAAATAACATACTTATTTTCACAATAATATCAAATCCCATCTTATTTCCAACACCAAGAGAATAATTTTTATTCAAAATTCGTGAATGAATAATCTTATTTCTAAAAGGCATGCAATATTAAAATAAAGAAATCATCTCATTTTACATATGTAATCATGCTGAAGTGACATCATGTTTGATCTAATATTTTAAATTATTTTTTATTTGTAAATATATATTTTCAAACTTTAATAATTTTTAAATATTATATATATAAAATCTAATTTTTATACACATACATATGGACAAAAATAAACCCAGAGATAAAAAAAAATTTGCAGATAATTAGAGCTGATATTCTATGATCTTCTTAATCCAATCCCTAGATCCGATGTTTTTTCAAGGATGAAGGCTCTAGTACAAACAAGTAACAAGTTTTATTAGTCTTCAATTCGAAGAAAATTGAAATGAATAGAAAGAGACTCTCAGTTTGACCCAAGTCTAGGTTAAGGTTTGAGTCAATTTTCGAGTCAGATCTATCGAATATACCTAGACTCAATCAAATTGAGTCTATTCAGCAGGTTAGGTTCATCAAAAGATTAAATTTGTCTCTCTTCCTCTCTCTCTTTCTCTCTCTCTCTCTCTTCTTTTCTCTATTTCTCTCTCTCTTTCTTTCTTCCTTAATCGAACCCAAGGTCTCTTGGGTTTCCTAAGGGATGATAGGAGGGTGGGGGGTGGTGGTGAGGAAGCCAGAGCGGCTTGCGGCGGCACGGCGATGGCTAGAGGCGGTGGCCGGCTGGTGGTGACCGGGCAATCGAGAGAAAAGGAAGAAAAAGGGGATCTATCCCTCGTGCCTTGGTGATGACACCTAGGGTTGGAAGGAAGGAGAGGGAGAGGGACTTACCGGAGGTGGTGGCGGTGATGATGGCAGCAGTCGTTGGCACAAATTTTGACGGTATCTCCCTCGAAGGAGGTAGAAAGTAGCACCGCTTTGGTAAAACAGCACAATGGCCACCAGAGATGGGGAAGAAGGAGGAGAGAGTTGATGGAGGATTTGGTGATGGAAAATTGACCGAGAGGTGGAGAGTTTATATAGAAAAGAATGGATAGGGATAGGGTTGATTTTTCCTCGGATAAAGTCAGATCTTGTCGGCGTGATCAATCTAAACTTTTTTATTTGTGCTCGGCTCTTAATAGATTACCCTTTATCTTTATCTTTCCACCCTTGTGGCCATGGATTAACAGGGGATATGGTTTTCTTGTTTCAATTATAGTCGTCTTCCCCCCGACCCCAACCCCTGCATCTCTCTCTCATTTTTTTTTTTTTAATCAGTTTCGGTGAAGTGGGCAACGGTTGCCGACTTCGAGATGAGTCGGATCCAAAGGGACTGATTCTCACATGCATAGATTAAATTATCGAATCACATTTATGCACTTCTACTTAATGTAAAATAAATTAGGGTTAGAATTGCCTGATTCTTCTTCCAAAAAAATTGTAAAACCAAAAAAATAATGGAGATATGGCAGCTTCCAACCAATGGTCCAAATCCAGGACAATTATGATAGCACATGTTTTCTTTTGGTTCCAGTAGAACATGTTTTCAAGTTTGATTTTACCACAAGAAATCAAACGGGCTTTCAGCCCACAAAGTAACCCTCACAGCAGTTCCGAACAAGCCCATTTATCTAATGGACCATGCCATGCGTCGAATTTTTTGTTTCCATCTCCTATGTTTGAGTAGAGAGAAGAAGATGAAGCATGTTGATATTGCACTAAACAATCAAAATTCTACTGTTCGATTAGCAGTAAGTTATGCAACAAAGAGAACCAAATAGAATGGATATCCATCTTGCCTAAGAGATAATATGATAGTTGTTAGTGAAGTAATAACTTACCAACTTATAATCATTGGAATTAACAAGTTTGTACCAAGGTTGCACTATTGGAAGCCACGTTTACCATGGGTGGTAGAGACCCACCTCCACGTCACCAGTCGTCATAGCTCCGTAGCTTTCCACATAATATCAACAGCTCACCACAGTATCCAGATCGATTGTTAAGCAGAAAAGTTAGCTTGGTGACTCAGCTTCCATGAAGTGGAGGTCGATTCTATAAACTTAGCACTATTTGAGACTCCAACTGGTGGATACATGTGCCATTCGAACTTTATTTTATAATCTTTTATTTTAACAAATAATTAATCTAATAGAAGAGAATCTTTCTCTCCATTTTAATATCTATAATGAGGAAATAATTGACGTGAAAAGTTAGCATAGCGCAAGTAAATTATGGTCGTGGTCTGATCAAGTAGGAATAGGAATGAAAATGATATGGATATTATTCATCCGGATCTGTTTTCATATCTAAATCAATCTAGATATAGAAAAAAATTTGAGAATCTGACTAATATCTATATCCGTAAAAAAAAAAAAAATATGAATATGAATAGATAAATATCCAATCTGTATACGAATATCCAAATCTATATATAACCCTGTATAATTTTATATAATACTTTTAATTTAAAAAAAAACATACAATCATATAACTATGTTATTAACTTGATTTATCATTTAACTTATATCCATCACTATATCTATATTTTCAATATCCAAATTGTATTCATATCCATTTAAAATAAATATGGATATGAGTTTTTATATTTGAATAATATCTATATCTATATTTGTATTTATCAGATAAAATAAATATGGATATGAATATGCAGGTATCCGATCCGATTTCAGCTCTAAGTAGGGGAGTTAGGGAGAGAGACATATGGTATATATTGTAATTAAGGAATGCTTTACAAAAGCTAGAGTTTCTACTTAACTTTTACACCGTATAAACCCTTTGAAGCTATAGACAAGATCATCTAGCATACTTGGATAAAGATGGGCATGTCTTTATAAAAGCAGTTCTTTCTTTAAAAACTTGCTAGATTAAATCATGGGCCTTATTTATTTATTTATTTTTTTTTTGAGGGGGCCAAAAGTAGGTCTCATTATTTCTTTATGATGGATGGATTCTTTATTGTGATTTTAATGGTAAGGTAGTCAATCTTTTCATCATGTTGTAGCCCTGATGATACTAATAATGAAAAGATGCGAGATAAAAAAATATCGGATATTACCTTACAGATAGGATTGATGATAAGATACCCAAATCATCCTTTTGGCCTGTCCATATCTTTTGATATATCTATGCCACCTTTCCTTTTTATGCAAAATAACGGTTAAATGGCAACGGGCAGCAGCAAAGTCATGTGGATCCACGGCACTAAAAAACAAGTAAATATTATGAAATATTTGCAAGTAGCCATATGCAACATTTATTTCTTTTTTTTTAATATGATAATAATGATAATTAGGCATGTAGAGATAGGATAGGTCATTAATCCTAGCCATCCGCAATGAGAAACCATATAGCCATATCCAACTCATACTTACCTTGAGCAAGATGGGTGGAGATAGATGGGAGGGGTTGGAGCAGTAAAGCTACAAAATTCTTTTTTGCTTACATACAAAATAAAGAAATAAAAAAATATATAAAAGTAAATCTCAATGATTGATATAGTATTAAATAAAATAAGAGTTGATAACATAGGATATAATCATTTGCATCACATTATTCAGATAGATCATTATCATCCGCCAAAAGATCGATACATCAATAATGCAAGGTGAAATACCAAATAGCAAAAATACAAATGGACGTACCATTAGTATATACTGATATACCAAGAGTATATGCTAAGTAATTAATGTATAGAGTGACAGGGATAAGAGCCATCGGCCTAAGAAATAGGAGCAAAAAGATTCATACATGGTAGTTGGCCAATAGCTGTCATTATCTACGACATTGAAGAAGTATGGTAATTATACCTATCTTTCCACTATCCATAATATGGTAGGAGATGTAGCACTACTTATTATTTATGGTAATAGTGGGCCATATGACACATAGTAATAAGGACAAGTGCTTAAAAATGAATAATAACACCCATCTTATTAGTTAAGATGAGCTATTTATAAATATCATATTACAATATTGAGAGGACCCTTCAACAACCCAAATCATCAATGCTTGAGGTCTTAATCAGATTGAGTTGTATTTATACTAAGGGATAGGCTTAGAGTATAGATAGAATAAAATCTGTGGAGGTCAAACAAATATATAGGCCTCGTATGAGTAGTATTAATTTAACTTAGATTTCTGCTATCATAGTTAAGTTCTCTTGCACATTTGGATAAGACTAGAAGAAAAATACACAAACAACAACGAATCAAATTTTCAACAATAAACAAAAATATTATTATTTACGAAGTTCAATATCTCTTAAACTAAAAGAATAAATTAACTAAAAAATGAACAACTAAGTATGTATCCTATAGCTTTTCATATGATTAATCTATCTTATGATTGATCACAATATTTTTTTATAATTTATTATCATAATTATCAAAATTTATATATCATGAGGTTGGGGTTGAGATGAGCATTGCTATTATCTATATCATTCCGAATTTACTGTAGGTTTTTAGGTGAACATCCACTTCTACCGTCTACTGACCGGTTGAGCTGGATATCGGATCCAGCAAAGTAAATTGTCTTCCCTATCAGATAATTTTTGTAATGATGTTTTGAGGGGGAAGGTGAGAACGCATGTTCCTGACAACTGCATTTAGATCAGCTTGGTGGCACGTCAAGATTCAAAGATAAATAATATTGATAATTCTTCCTATATTTATTTTTTAAAATATTTAGAGGAAAAAATAAAAGAAAAAAGAATGAAAGATACCTTGGAGATTGTTCCAAATGGCTATGAGGTGAAACTACAGTTTGCCCCCCCCCCCCCCCCCCCCCCCAACCCTGAAAAAAAAACAAATCCTTGTTTTCATCTCTAACACTTTGAAGGAGGCTTACGTCAAAGATCCATTTTTTGTGGTCAGACGATTCGATTTTGATTAAGCAATTAAATTATTCTTGTTCAACGTCTAATTGCCTATATATGCATATTAAATTATCAATTATTAATTTACTTGTCATCGTGCAGGGTCCAGCCTTGCAAGTCTCGACTCTATATTATTATTGGGATCATCTCATGCAGGTATAAATAATTAATAAATTTTGATTGATAGTTCAACTAGTACAATTATGATGGATCATTAAGCATGGGGCAGAGTTTGGTGCATCTCATAATTATTGTACCCTATATAGTGATTATTTTTAATTCAGTTGTATTGTTGGGACTTTCTTCAGCACCGAATGGGTCCCTTGGATGGAAATTGAGAGCCTTTCGGAGCTGCCACGGCTGCCGGTTACTAACTTTAATCGTCCGGTTTCATAAATTAACTTTTATTATCGCATACAAGGAACGGGGATATGCACGGTGTGATTTAGTCTGTACGGAATATTTTTAAATCAAAATAATAAATTATAATTTATTAATTTTATAAATTAAATTACACCATTCTAACATCCAAATCATATGAATTACGATTTGATCTGATTTAATTTATAATTTAATATATTATGATATAAATTTTTTTTAAAAAAATATTTTAATCAAATAAAAATTAAAATTATCAAAATAATTTTTAAATTAATATATAATTTTTTTTGAAATTATTAAAATAAAAATTATATCTTTAGACCACGTTGTTGTTATATAAATATATTTATCAATTATGTGATATTATTTGAAATCTGTAAACGCACAATCAAACAAAAATTTTTATAAATTTAAGAGTATTCAGATTATACAATACTTTAAAATGCAGAACAAATTTATTATTATTAAAAAAAATATTAAAAATTTTGAAATTAAAAAATTAAAAATTTGACCAGTCCTTTAATCCTCCAAAAACTAAGCTCTATTTTGAGATTTGTGTAACTACATACATATTACGGTTTATGATTTGATTTGATATAATATTTTTGTAAAATCATATCAGATCGTTAAATAATTTTATATGAAAATTTTAAAATAAATTAAATTATTTTAGTTTTAAAACTAGATCATACAGAAAAAAAATGATTTGATTTAATTCAGTTTAACAGTTTGAATCATTTAATGAATACCCTTAGGAAGAAAGATGTTTTTTTCAGTCTTAATTTATTAAAAAATATATATAAAAATAAAAATATAAGATAAAATTAGGGATTAACATGAATAGAGGAGTTTGAGAAGCTTCCGATGGCTAACCAATATTTTACCAAAGCCCAAATTGTCGCATAAAATAAAAATATGCATAATTTTCTAAAAAATCCATATGACAATGCCCTCTTTGAAAGAAAGCTTCTTAAATTTCTCCCTACCAAATTTGCAAACCAAAAACAATTTGCTATTAGTCTCAAGCATTTCTAAGGTTTGAACGAATTTCATTTCTGCCTCCAATTTCATCAATGAGGATGATTATTTGGCAACCAATCCTTGATGTGAAAATAGCTTCTCAAATAATGCCATATCTTTCTTGTAAAAGAATATCTTAAAAATAGATGATTGCCAATTTCCAAACCTACATCACAAACCATTTTTACCAATACCTTTTTTATATGTAACTTGTCCCTCAGAGCGAGCCACATAGATACCCTGACCTTCAATGGCACAACCATTTTCCAAATGACCTTGTAAAAATGTCATAAAACCCCACCATTGTTTAAAAAGCAATAATAAGAGATTATAAGAAAATATCATCTTTAAATAGCTTTTAAATAGACACATCTGCTATTCTAAAAGGGTGGTATTGGAGTTAGTAGCTCAAGTAAAAACTCAAATTGCCTGAAATGGTAAGTAAGAGCAGGCAACACACTTTGATCCTCCACTTTAGAGACCTATATAGTCGCATTGGTTTTACTATTGCAAAATAAAAATCCTCAAAAAGAGAAGACCATGTGACTGAGCCTAACAAGGTATCTTTCCAAAATTTCAAATTTTCTCCATCTTTAAATTTAAAGGACGTGGTGCAATCCAGAAAAATATCAAGAGTGGAGCAAATATCTTTTCATTCAGGTGGAATCTTGGATAAAGGTTTTCTTACCCTAATAAATATATGATACTTTAGTTATGGCATCATAAATATAGTTATACGATTAATATTAAGTAGTTTACTGGGTCTTACGTAATGCCTGCTATGATTCATGATGAGCTTTCAGGAAGATGAGGGATGAGAAAATTAATAAGAATAAAGCAGATGGTAGGGAGGAAGAAGACGGTCAACCGCAACATGCGGAATGGATTTTAAATCATTTTTTTACCAAAATAATAACGCAGTCAGAACGGCCAAACAAGCTAGTAAAAGATTGGATTTTGTTGTTACAAAAAGTGGATGCATACCATAAAAAAAAAAAGAAAATAAAGTGTATTAATTATTGGTGTTTCACCCGTACAAGTCGTTTTGATGGAGGGTCCACGGAATTGGAACGACAAGTCATGAATCAGACACAGCTAGCACAGCCTTTTCTTTTCTTTTGTTTTTTTGGCTTGGAAATTGCATTAAATTGTTGGCAGGTTTTCATAAAAAAAAAAAAAAAAATGCAGGTCAAAAAAGAAGGGAATTAATATAGTTTTTGATTGGTCCTCCCCTTTCGATGGCATGTATGTTGATATCGAATCTTTCGGTTGACCAGACGCACAACTACTAATAACTCCTCTCCAGTAAATAAGACAATAAAATCTTCGGCATGCGTACGTGAGCCATAGATCGAGCATAATAAGGGAAGATACGGAGGATCTTAGCGAATATATAAAATTACAGCTCCCCTCCGGACTAGAAGAAATACCCGTTGACCGCATTTTTTTTTTTTTTTTTTGCCCCTTCGTTAGAAGTGAAATTCAAGATGAATGTTGATGCGTTGGAGAGCTCGCTTGCAAAGAAAAGCAAAAAAAAAAAAAAAAAATTGAGAAGTTGGATTGCTGATTTTTAAATATTTTGAAGACAATAATGTCACTTTGCTCATATGTTATCATCATAATTCAATAGTAATTAGTTGGCTACATGTCTATATATCTTATCCATACACACATTATATAGATTTTTAACAAGCCATTAATATATATATATATACATATAGTCATTATTTTGGTTATATGTAAAAACTGAAGAAAAACCCTTCAACAACTATGTGGATCAGTTTATGCAGTCTAATTCAATGACTGGGTATTATATATTATTATTATTATTATTGTAATCGATGATCTTCACGTTCGTTTGCAATAAATCTCTTTCATTGAGTTATATAATTTTTTCTTTCTTGCCAAGGAATTGAATGCCACCTACTCCAAGGGGCTGTGCAGGTCATCAGGGCCAAGGAATAATTCGTGGGGTTTGAAAAACGCCCGTGGAACTACCTACCTGTAGTGCTTTTCTCAGAGTTATCGAGTCCATTCTTTGTGGAAAAGTCAGGAGGATAAGTCCATGCTTGCAATCAATATTCTTGAGAAATTATTCAAGAACAAGTGGCCCCCATGGCCATGCTCCTTTGTCAATTTGCAAGAAATTTTGCCGGTGGATTTGGCCGCCTTATGATGTATGATAACCTCAGGGAATGAAATGGTACAAAATATACAGATTGTTTGAAGATAAAAAGCATCGGTTTGAAGCTAGGAGAATATAAACAAAATTGAAATTTTAGATAATTATGTTGGTCCTCTCAGTCTTGGTAGGTTGGTGTCAACATTAAAATTTAATGAGAAGGTGACGGAGATTTTCTTAGATGCAAGCATCAAAGTCTCCAAGCAAGTTGAAATATGTGGTCTATGAATTTGAATTACCCTGCCAGGACAATATTCTTGTCCATCCATGCATATTTCATGGTGTCACATTCAAGGATAAAGATTGATGCTCAACAAGAACACGGCTCTAAAAATGAATGGATATGTAAAAATTTCCACGTATGCATCCGGAGAATAATATCTGTGAAGCTAATGAGTGTCATGGGAAGCTTGTGATGTAGCATTTTTATGATGATCAAAGTTTCATATAATAAAACGGACACTATATTCTGACTATTATGACCAAGTAGAACAGTGCTGGCATAAGAATCATCCATAGACTTTAACATATATAATGTCAGAAAGGAAACATGCCAATTATTCTGCAAGATTGTGTTATGCAGTCCAATAGATGACGAAAGCAGCAAAGTGTTTGGTTTAGCTCATCTGGATCTAATTTTTACTTTAGCTGGTTTAATGAAATCGAGATGTTTAGATGAGAAGATTAATTTTTACTAGTTGCTATAAACCGTGACAACAATATGAGATCTGAGTTTCACATACGATGACTTTAAGATTTATCATTTTAGTAAATTTGACAAGAAAAAGAACTGAGATAATTGGTAGCAAATAAAAAACCACTATAGCCGGCATCCATTATAAATTATACTTGTTGCTGTGGAACTTTTGTGGGATAACCGGTTTAGAGCCGAATAAATATGCTTTTTCTTCTTAGCAGTGAGAACCTATGAAACAAATTTTTTTATTGAAGATTAGCTGATGGAAGATCTTCCGATACTTAAGTTAGCCGGAATTGAAAGAACAGAGAACCAAAAATATGAAAGATAAAAAAATATCTAATTTGAACTTACCCCGATCCTCCTTCTTATCTCTCTTTATATAAGATGAAGTAACCATTACCTAATAGCCCCTGTCAGTTTTGATTCTAGGACGTAGGAGTTATGCGTGTATAATGAGATATAAATAGATAATTATTCCAACCTATGATCTAGTAGTTATGAGTAGTTACTGTCTATGTCGAATAACTGCTTTCTGATCTTTGATTTTTCAAGATCGAATGTTACGAGTTCTCCACGAACAACAATAGATATACGACCGATTTCCAAATTACAAAATCGGTTAGTGACCAAATTGATGACTAAGTTATAATCATTCAAAATAATTTCGACAAGCTATCGGACAACATTGCCGGGTCGTTATCTTAATCAGATATCCTAGCATTTACCCCAATAATACTCAATACAAAGTTCTTTCTGTATGCATTGTTCAGTTCAATAAGGAGAGTTAGTAAGCTCATTAGAAAGCAAGTCAAGTTCTTAGCGTAAAATATATATATAACGATAAAAAGGTAACCGCAAAACCATAAAAGATAAATTACATACGGTAAGGATGAAGAAGAGATGTACATTCAATTTGTATAGCCTTACAGACCTCTTTTAGATACTTTAATAAAATAGGTCCAAATGGGTGCGACCAGTGTATGGTCGATTTCATGTTTTGTATTTATGCCGAGATGACTCATAAGCCAGATAAATTCGGATGCGCCTCTTTCGGTCCTATAGCGGTAATAACTGAATTTTAAATATTATAGAGGGAGGGAAAGGACATAAAACACAAGATGAAGCACTAATAGCCTCTCCCTCCATTAATCTCCTTCCCACCATCTTCCTTCTCCTCCCTTCCACCAATTCCCTTGAGGCAATACTGTTCGAACCGCTCGGCGATGCTCTGAGGGACCGATACCAGCATGGTGAAGGCATTCAAATCTCCGATCACAGGTAGGAACAGGCAATATATCTCGCTAGCAAGAGGCCCCATGTGAAGAGGCCTCCCCACCCCGAAATCCAAGTCCTCCAATCCAAGCTTCGACCATGGCGAGATGACCAAGGTCGATGAGAGGTCCGGTTTTCCCCTCCTCTCCTCCAACAGATCGATCATGGACCGAATGTAATCATCGTCCAGGCTCCCTTGGCTTCTTGCACCAGTTTCACACCGTAGTGTGCATTGGATGTCACCAACTGGTCGACCGAAGTCTCCGCGCACCCAAGCACGAAACCATTGCCATAGTAGCCTCGTGGGAGCTCGGGCTTCAGCCTCTTGCGCACGTTGACGGAGAAGAGGAGCTTGACACGAAGTGAGGGCGGGGGGTCCAGAGACTTGATCCAGGCGCGCCACACGTGAGAAGCCAGGACTTCGAAGGAGGTGCACTTGATGGAGGGGATGCACTGCTTCTTGAGGTGCAGGATCTGCGAAGCGGAGAAGGTCACGGCCACGGGACTAGAGGCTGAGATAGGAGGAATTGGGTGAGAAGGTCCATGGCCGGCTCGCCAGCGGGCGGTCCGGTGAATTCAGGGTGGAAGAAGGGGATGCATGGTGGCGTTCGGGGCTTCAGGGCGTAGCGGCCGTGGAAGGGGGTGACCGGGAGATTGGCATTGGGTTTCGCCGTGGTTTGGGCCCATGCGTGAAGAAATTGAGCCGATCCAATGCCATCACAGAGGCAGTGATTGATGGAGGTACTCAGTATCATCCCCCACAGCTTAGATGAGTCACCTACGCACCAGAAAGGGAAAGTAGTCAGTTTTAGGTTCTTTTTTTTTTTTGTTTGATGTCAAGAGGATTCTCTTTTCATTGAGAAAAAAATTTGGGATACTGAGTGAGAATTCTAGATTTGGTTTGAGATTATGAGAGCCAAAAACGGAAGCCTGAGGAACTGTTTCAACATGATGATCTCCAATCAATTTGGTCCATGTGTTCATGGGGATGAGCCCAAATGGTAGGCCACACCATTAGACAGTGGTAGTGGAACTCACTCCAACATGATAACTCATCGTGGAAAAGCCAATCAGTCATTATCTTGAAAGGAACAGCAACAATTACATCATTACTGGACAGAGTACCATCTAAATGGATTTCTTGAGGGTTTTCTTTTTCATTTTTTCCTCTGTGATCTTATAACAATATAAGAATCCCAAGTTGGTAAAATAAATACATAACTTTGGTTCAGAAATTAAGTCCAGCGATCGAGTTCCAAAGTCAGAATCAAAATCCGATCTTTCTAGGATATAAGAATTAAGAAAGCGATCACGAGGATCTATGAATACAATTTCTCTGCCATTTTCGTGAAAAAGGCAAAGAGATGAATGAAGCAAGGACAAGGAAAATCGATGGAAAGAAGTTGAATACAACCACCTATGGACCAAGATTTATAGGTTGGTACGAGTGAGATATCTCTTCACGGACTAAATCATAGAATATAATCTACCATGAAAAGGATGGTGATCTCAATCTAGCGCGAGTGTTAGTGGATTCGAGATTTCTTGGAAAATATCTTAAGAAACAGAGGATTGTACTCCACAAATATTTTAAAAAACAAAGTGATAGGAAAAGGGGAGCTAAGAACAATGAATGCGCTTCGAGAAAGCAGATCTCATGCTCGGTATGGGCCTTAAAGAATGGAGGAAAAGATATCGAAAGGCAGAGAGCATCATGGACCAAAAAAGTGGGGCGAGAAGAAAAAGGGAAAGGAATATGGCACGCCCCCCAAAAAGCTTCGTTAAACGGTTCGACACCCCTAGCCATCAAGAATCCATTGCCAGTTTAAGGAAGCATATTTTGTTCAGACAAAGAACAAAATCTAAGAACAACAGAGAGAAAATGGAAATAAAACTAGTAGAAAACTCGAGAAAGCATAATTGCAATATCTGTGGCTGCATTTTAGGTTAAATTAAACTTCTTTAGCATAAATTCTAAGCAGGAAAATATAAGATAAAACATAAAAACTCCTTACCCTCCGACTTCGGTAGGAATAAAAAAAAAAAAGACAAGACCAGACAACCAATAAACAGATAACAAAATATACAGTTTTCATTATATATATGTATATTATTATTATTAGTATTAAAAAGATAGGTACAGATAAAACAGAGAGAAAAACCTACCGAGTAGGCTTGATGGTGGATATAGCATTCAGGCAGATGATATTATATATTTAAAAGTAAAGAAGGGAGAAGAACAGTAAAAAGAAGGAAAGAGAAGAAGGGCATGGAGAAAGAGATCACCTGAACAACAAGTGGAGGAACGCTGACAAAGCTCTGAGATTCCACCCTGTGTAAGAGCTTCTTCCAAGACTTGTTGGGCCTTCGAGAACCTTCTAGAAATTCTGCCACAGAGAGATCCACATACCCCTCAGCAAAGAGAGCCCCCTCACCATTGCAGTCCACCTCCAGCTTCTCCCCATCCTGCTCACTAATCTTTAGTCTCCCTGCAAAGGGTAGTACTCCACCAAAACCTTAGACAGAGACACCTTCAAGACCTCCACCTCCACTGATCTCTTATACAAGTACAAGTACTTGATCGAGAACCTCAGAAACTTCTGATCATCGAGGTTGGAGAGGTAGAGGCGGTGCCTTGGTGTGCTGCTGCTTGGCCTCACCAAGGTGGGCTCTCTTGGGTAGTAGCAGTCTGGGATCTCTATGGACTCTGTCATGGCCTCCCGTTTCATGGATACCAGATAGACCCAGAGAGTGATATATATAGTAGTTCTAGAGAGACAGAGAGCGTTGAAAGAGACTCGAAATCATGGGCGTGAGAAGTGGGTGTTTTTTGTGTGCGTGTGAGAGAGAGAGAGAGAGAGAGGAGATAGGATTTGGAGACGTACTACTAGATTCTCTTGCAGGTAGTAGTTTTTACATTGGGTGACAAGGTGGGAAGTAACGGTTGGAGGAGCAGAGTGGTGGTGGTGCTAAGTTAGGGAGGATGGGCTCTTATGTGGCCTGCTTTGCTTTGCTTTGCTATTGGGGTGTTTCTAGGCTCAGCTCCTCATGGGCAATGAAATTGAGCCATGGGGTCTACACAAATTAGTGCAAGAGGGGGTTGAGAATTATAATGGGATGGCACATTAGATCAGATGGATCAGGCTTTTCTTATTTTTTATTTTCCTCCCGGTGGAAATGAATGGGGTGACAATGACAATTGACACTTCATGTTGATGCGAGAATCTTGCTCCTTTTTAGTGACAGGTTACGTTGCATGTTAGTGCCACATGCTCCCCAAAACATTAAGGCCATTCTAAGAACAGATGAAATTTGTTTATGTTTGGATATAAACTTTGATCATGGGGAGAAAATTGATCTAACAACTGTTTATCTTTGGTCTCATATTATTTGAACCTGTAGTTGACAATTAAAAATATTTAAAAAATTATAACAGCAATATGAAGAAGTATAGCACTAAAAAATTATATTAACGTATACAAGAACTTATTATTTATCATCTCCATTCATAAAATCTTGAAGATAGTCTATACTTATGGGACAAGAATAAAAAATTGAATAATAGTTAGAGCAACATATGGTAGTATGCACATTTAGATTACGAATTTCTTCTGCCTCTCTAATTTTTATATGATGTTTCCCGGTGAAGGCAAATCACCATCGATACCCTTTAAAATAGATTTGTTTTTTTTTTCTACTAATCTATATGCTTGACCTATCAGTTCTCTCCCATCTCTGATGGTAAGCCTTCTTTTGGATATATAGTACTTGTATCACATGGCTTAGGGGCTCAACCTCACATAAGGGTATATTTAGGTCAATCAAATGCAGGGCCAACTTAATGTCACTCTTCTGTCACACCAAATTATTCTCAATTAAAATATCAATGGATCATATTTAGTTATTTAGAAGAATATTGCTAACTAAAAATAAATATAATTTAATTGAATCAAATAATATAGATAGCAAAATTAATAATTTAAAAAAAATATTATAGCAACATCTGCACGAGAGTTCAAAGTGTATCACTACGTACTTCTATTTGGATAGAATACATCGCAAACAAAATGAACCTCCCACTCCAGTGAAACAACGAGAATGTCTCTATTTAGACTCATCCATTTTAGGTAGATAAATCTCCTCAAAATCAATAAAGAAAACTCTTATGGATCAGTCACATCCCACTGAAATTAATGCACACAATAGCCTCCGTTGGGGTCTCATTAATGCATGCACCAGGTGCAGTTGGACTTCGTCAAATCCTATGATGGACAACACGCCACGCTACCCCTTGTATTTCACCACTTCCGATCACACGCTATCCACCGTGCATATGCTCTGGATTTGTTGCCTTGGTTCGCTTGCACTTCGTGCATGCAATAATTTCTCCCCATTGGGAGGGCAATGTATGTTATAATACAGAGAGGCAACCATCCGAGAATCTTTATTGAACAATCCTATAAATTTCTGCAGAGGCCCACCGTAGCAGTACCATCTATTTCCTCTTCGATGAGATGGGAAGCAAAAGAAAAAAAAAATCTATCAAAATTTATTAAAAAAATTATAAAAAAAATATACAGATGAAAAAAATTTCAATTCATTCTATTAATATTTAAAATTTAAATTCATCTTCTTCAAAATTCATCAACATTTAAAAATTTAAAATTTTCAAAATAAATAATATCTTTTAAAAATTAAATTTCAAAACTTAGAAATTTTCACCTTGCCGCCATCGAAAGAAAATATGAGAAAAAAATAATCCATCGATCCGCCTCAATCTTATCGAGATCTAGATACCGTCGACAGAAAGGGAGAAAGAGAAGAAGCTCATCGACCGTCCAACATCAAAAAAAAAAAAAAAAAAAGAAGGAAAGAAGAAGTCACGTTACTATCTCGAACCTACAATACCATCTATTTCAACCTATAGAATTATTCAATTGAGATAATTATAATTTTATACTCACAACTAATTAATAGTTAACCAATAAATTAGCATCAAAATCAAGAACAAATCCATAATATTTTATATAGTTATATGGTTGAGTAATTAAGATTAAAATAACAAAATCTTAGCATATATATAATTTTATTTAAAAAAATATTTAGATTTATGCCTATATTGTTCAAACCAAGAGTATATCAAATACAAATACAAATGGGGAGAACATACCATCAATTTTTTTTTAGGAAGCATAAAATTAATTCATGCCGGTGTACCTAAATTCACAATAAATATTTTCAAAAATTATAAAAACACACGTGTGTGTGTGTGTGTGTGTGTGTGTATAAGCATAGCACAACGTGAAAAGGATGCTAAAAAGTCCAGTCCAAGAGATGTAGCGGTTTGGTTGCATGCCTTGCATGCACCTTTGGCATGCATGGGAGTGGTCTAGGGGGGTTGTCTTCAACCTCCGGTTCTGTTATATGATTTGATCGCTGCTCAGCTAATAATGTTACTCTCTCTCTCTCTAATAGTAAGGAAAGAGCGAGACAATCAAATTCTATGACCCTCTCCCCTATGCATCTTGGCCGGTGTATTTCTGGTATCTATGGCTCTAATACCACGTGTAGAAAACATTTATAATAGCCATTCGAGAAATTAGAATACTGGAAAATTATACAAACATGTGGAAGAACTAATTACCATTCATTGCCTCCATTGATAGCATCTTAAAGATGGCCTGCAACCATGGACAAGAAGGAACTAAACATTAGTTAAGGCAATGCATGGAAGTACATGTGTCTGGGCCACAAATTTGCTTCGCCTCTTCAATTTCCATATGGTGGCTCTTGATGGGGCAAACTGGCATCAATAATCATTTATATGGGATACGATGTTCTAGATGGAGAGGGGGTCTGGCCTTGGGATTAATTTTAATTTTTGGGTTCTCCCACCAAGCAGCCCTGACTTTAAAACATGCCCCACATCTTTCTTTTTTGAGGAGCAAGGGAGGTTCAGCCACCCATCTTTATTAAGAAAAGAAAGATGTTTATAAGAAATCTGACTCCGTTGAAGATTACAGCCTGCTGAAAAAATATTTTTTAAAAATCAAAATAAAAAAATAAGGATATCATCCCAAAGTATAGAAAACAGCACCATTCTTTTTTACAAACCACAAATACGGAGCATTAGTAATAAGAGTTAGACACAGATTTTTATAGAGCAGAAAACTAACAAGGGGACTCATAGTTGTACTATAGGATGACTAATAATTTTAAGCTTTGCCATAAGTTAGCATGCCCATCCAATATCTTCACCGAACAGAGATGCTTCTAGTTGTAAAATATTTATAGAATTTTCTGAAGTGTCGTATAGATTGAGCATTTCTTTCTCGAAAAGATTGATGCATTTTTCTCATGCCAAATTTCTAAACATAAAGATGCCACTAATTGATCCACTGCTCCCTTGACCGAAGCATCAATCCATTTTTACCTCCAATCTGTTCAAAGATCATGTTATGTGGTAGGCCATCCTCTAATATTAAGCTGAATCTTTAGTATCATTTAAATATTTCAGACAAAAGAGTATTTGATTAAAAGATAGGAGATAGATTCCGAATCAGCACTACATGGAGCACATTCAAAATTAACATGCCATCCTTTCTTATCAAAAACTTCTCCCGCATGAAGCTAGTTTCAGAGAGTGAGCTAAAAGAAGATCTTTATCTTCTTTGGAATTGGAATAGCAGCTTTCCAGATAACTTTGAAATAGGAGCAGATAAGACTACCATTATTTATAAATTTATAAAAGGACTCTATAGAGTATAAGCCATTTTGGGTGAGTTTCCAAATGGACGTAACCGCTAGGTATGGTGGTCTAACATATGCGAGGCTACTCTAAAGTATCTCAGGCTATCGTGATTGAACTAAAGTAAGCAGCTTTCTAATTTTAATCTTCCAAGCCAGACATCTTTGAGGCCATTGGAAAGCTAATACACAATTTTGGCCTACTGCCAGCTGAAATAGATCCCCAAATAGATAGGCAATAGTAGTTGCTCCGCACCATATATCCTATCAGAATAGAATTGTTGATCATATTGAGAAAAATACCTCGAGATTCAATCTATAATAAGCCCAGAACGAGATCTAAGATGATGAACGAAATTCAATAAGCCCAAAAATAGCCCAAACGGAGTCTAGACGGAGGAGATACGTGCTGGAGAAGGCCAAAAAAAGATGGTTCGGCCCACTAGCCGTCGGAGGGGCCCACGGGCCGGTGCAGGCCACCAAGGAGCGGGCCAGGCCCAACCAGGCATGCAGCGTGCATGGGCCGTAGTGCTGGGCCAGCCTAGACGCACGGGTGTAGGCCGCACGAGTGCCCAAGCCCACCTGGGATCGTTGTCCACTATGGACCGCAAGCCCTATCGCGGCTCATAGGAGCGTACGTGGATCGGAGCACGATCCGATGGTCATTGCTCGAGTCGGTGGAGATCTGACGGCTGGAGTCTTTGCACGATCAGACGAGTCAGATGCATGCCTGTGAGGATCTGATGGCCATAGTTTTGGTGTGATCCGACGACTTTGGAGCGAGCCAGTCGGGATCCAATGGCTGGGATCTGATCCACCTCTGATTAGGATTATGGGCTCATGATCTGTACGATCGGACGGCTTTGGTTTGAGTTGGTCATGATCGGATGGTCCAGAAGGATTCTAGGGTTTGTTTTGGACCTGATATCCTAGTGTAATACTATTTTGATGATTCTAGAGCCTATATAGCTCTGATTGATGAACTATTTGTTACGTGGGGTAGCTGGTGACATTCTGATTATACAGAGATGCTTCAAGGGAGGTTTCAGAGAGCTTTTGTAAAAATTTTGAAATTTTCTATTGAGAAATCTTTATACAAAGATTGAGTGATGAGTTCTTGTGTTTGTTTGATTTTTTTCTCTCATAGTGAAGTTTGCATGCCTTATGGAGGTAGGCTTGAGGCCAATCTATGTTATCTTGATTAATTTGTGATATTTTTCTCTCTATTTCTTCTTTCTTCCTTCCTCAACAAGTGATATTAGAGCATAATAATTGATATCAAAGCAAGGTGGTACTACAACAATTAGTATCAAAGCCTAGTTATCGTGGATAAGTGGTACCAGACGATCCAGACAGAGGTGGTGTTGATTGAGATTGGAGATGGAGAAGACAAGCACATTCAAGGTAGAGATCAACCGGTTCAATGGAAAGAGCAATTTCTCCTTATGATAAGTAAAGGTGAAGGACGTGCTCATCCAATATAGGTTGATCGATGCTCTCTTGTACGAAAAGAAGACGGTCACTATGGAGGAGAAGACCTAACAGCGGCTACAGATGCAGACGGTGAGTATCATCTGCTTGTACTTGATGGATGAGATGGTAATTTATGTACTTGATGTACTTGATGAGACTTTTCTGATGGTACTGTGGTCAAAGCTTGAGAAGTTGTACATAACGAAATCCCTCACCAACACTCTTTCTTTGGAGGTAGTTTTACCAACTACGGATGGATGAGAGATAGAGCGTGCAGGAGCATCTCAACCACTTTCAAAAAATTCTCATCGATCTTCTCAATGTAGGTGAGAAGGTTGAGGAGAAGATCAGGACGTTAGTCTTACTAGCATCTCTTTTTCTTTTGTATGAGTCTTTGGTGACTATTCTTCTAGTGGAGAAGAGCACCATCAAGATGGATGAGGTCACTACTGTGATTCTTCGGAATAAGATTCTTAAACGAGAGAACTAGGCTTCGAGCTTAGATGGCGATAGCTCAACTTTAGCGGTTTCTGAAAGAGTGAGTGGCGATAGACGGAGCGGCAAAGGATTATAAAAAGAATGATTCAAATCTAAGATGAGGGATCCCAGTAAGATCAGGTGCTACCGATGTGATAAGTTGAAACATCATGTCAGAGATTGCCCTCAACTAAAAGATTAGATGAGGGCTACTACAGCGATGGCCAGTAGCGAGTCAGAGGATGATGTCCTAGTGATATCTAACGAGGTATCTACTTTTTTACAGCAGTGGATTTTAGATTCTGCATGCATCTATTATGTTTGTTGTAGAGAGGAGCTATTTGACTCCCTAGAGAGCAGTGAGGGTAATGTTCATCTGTTGGATGGATCAAACTATGCGATTAGAGGTATCGAGACAGTCAGCTGGAGGATACATGATATTATAGTGAGGAGATTGGGTGAGATCCGATACATATCCGATTTCAGACGGAATCTTATCTCACTAAACAGACTGGATTCAAATGGCTATAGGTGGGTAGTTGGTAATAGAATCCTGAAGATTATGCACGATGATAGGATTATTTTGGAAGAGGAGAAGAGGATGAGAGGATATTACTACCTGATGGAGAGTCCAATGTGAGGTGGAGCTTCAGAAGCAAGAGGGAGCCCAATGCAAGGTGGAGCTCCTGGTGGAGCTAGATCAGACGCGAGATAGGAGACTCGAGAGAACGAGAGATGATGTTGCAGAGTGAAGTTCTTATTGCCGCAGGAGATTTTTTTAAGCAAATCTTTGGTCAGAATGAACACAGTCCATGACGGAGGTGGGATTGAGCGGCTTGGCTCAACTCTCATATTTACCCATTCATGAGAAAGCAAGCATGCCCCAGGATGTGGGAGCGAGACGGATCATAGATTCTCAGAGACAGATGGAGACCAAATATTGAGTTGAAATAGAGATTGTTGAGAAAAATACCTCGAGATTCGATCCACAATAAATTCAGAATGAGGTCTAAGATAACGAACGGAGTCCAACGAGCCCAAGAACAATCCAAATGAAGTCTAGATAGAGGAGATTAGCGCGAGAGAAGGCCGAGAGTGGATGGTACGATCCATGGGTTGTCGGAGGGGCCTAGGGCCGGCATAGGCATCCAGGGAGCGAGCTAGGCCTAGCCAGGTGCACGACGCTCGTGGGCCGCAGTGTTGGGCTGGCCCAGACATGTGGGCATGGGCCGCACAAGCGCCCATGCCCCCCCGGGATTGCAGTCCACCATGGACCGCATGCTCTTTCGTGGCTCACAAGAGTGTGCGTGGATTGGAGCGCGATCCAATGGCCATCGCTAGAGCCTATGGAGATCTGACGACTGGAGTCTTTGCACGATTGGACAAGTCAGATGCGTGCCTGTGAGGATTCGATGGCCACAATTTTGGCATGATTTGTTGGTTTTGGAGCGAGCCGGTCAGGATCGAATGGCTGTGACTGTGGGCTCATGATCTGCATGATCGGATGGCTCTGATTCGTGCTGGTCATGATTGGACGGTCTAGAAGGATTTTAGGATTTGTTTTGGATCCGATATCCTAATATAATACTGTTTTGATGATTCTGGAGCCTATATAGCTCCGATTGACGAGCCATTTATTGCGTGGGGTAGCTGGTGATATTCTGATCGTGTAGAAAAAACTTCAAGAAAGATTTTAAAAAGCTTTTGTGAGAATTTTGAAACTTCTTATTGAGAGATCTTTGTACAAGGATTGAGTGATGAGTTTCTCTTGTATTTGTTTGATTTTCTTTCTCTCACAGTGAAGCTTGCATGCCTCATGAAGGTAGGTTTGAGACCATCCACGTTATCTTATTTTGTTTGTGGTATTTTTCTTTCTCTTTCTTCTTTCTTTCCTCTCAACAAGTGATAGTAGAGCACAACAGATCCATCGCCCAGACACAAGTCTAGAAGGCAATAAGCTGCTTGCAAATATCCTACCAAATCGTATACATCCTCTTGTTACTTCTTTTCACTCTCATGCCAAATTTTTTCTTTATATAATAAACATGCTTAACTTACTTCCAGCAAGGGCAATCTCAACCCACCGTGAACTTTTATGCCCATTTGGCAAGAAGTGTGATGTTCATCTGCTCGATGTTTTGATTCCTAACCCACCTTATTCCTCGGTTTGGCACATGCCATCCCAGTTCACCAAATAACGGAATCCACTGATTTTCTCTTTACCCTTTCAAAGAAATGCATGGTGCATCTGATCAATCTTATGTAGCATCCACTTGGGAAGTTTGAACGTAGATATATAGTAGGAAGGAAGAGTTGACAACACAGAGTTAATGAGAGTCACCCTACCTCTCCATGATATTTTTCTTTCTAGCTTGCAAGTCTCTTGTTGATTCTTTCCAAAATTGTAAGCCAACAAAGCTTTGGCAAGTATCGAGACGATCCCACCACACCAAAAGCGAGTATCGAGACGGTCTTGGGCTCATAGAGCTGTATGGATCGTGTTAAACTTATTAAGCTTTGCCGGTCTAGCATCCAACCCAATTTTTACAATGGACAACTCCAATCAGCAGCAACCCGCAGAAAAAATCTAACAAAAAATTCACCCAACAGTCCAATCAGACAGCAGAGTCTCACGGACCCGTGATTCTGGGATCATGCCTTGAAACATTGAACCCATGCTTCAATCCTCGAAAGTCAAACATGATAGAAAATGATCAAGAATAATTTGGATGCTTGCACAAAGCTTTTTATGCACGCCGCGACAACATTTGAGGTAGGTGTCGCCCTAATCTACCAATGCCATCCCTGCAAGTAGCATGGAATTTAATGGCTGCTTTTCCAACCTCTATCAAATAAAAACCTGGGGCCTAGCTAAACTTCATCGCTTTAGGCTCAAGTAAATTAAACCCTTAATCCATCAATCCGAACATTATGTGGATGAGCCTTAATATAAATCGAGATATGTTTAACTTCAGTACTGGGTGGTGAACTCCGACAAGATCCGAAGATCCAGCATATGTACGAAGTCAATATGTCATTTGTGGTTAAACCTTCAGATGTCAAGCTAAATGATTGATTTACCTCTAATTAATATCAACATACAACTAAGATGAGATCTTTTAATTACTCGATGGAAAAGGATTTCTTTTCATCTTTATTTATTTATTTTTTCCTGCATTTTGCTGAGTGCTCCTAGATAAGGTGGCCTACCAAGAAGGATAACCTCAGTCCCACTAGCTCCAGGGCCACACTGTTTATATATATGATATAATGCCACCTGACATCACTCTCATGCATGATCCCACATCCCATTCCACAAAAGCCATCATGCAAGAGAAACCTCAGGGTGATGCAAGTTGAGACCTCAAGTCCCCACGTAGGCCAAAAGTTGCATTTCTATCGCTCCATCCTCCTTTCCTTGACAAACCCAACTAAGAATATGAAAAGATGCACGCTTTGATTCCTGTGGTTTCCTGGATTTCACGTGCCACTCTCTGGCCATTTTCGATCATACAAATATCCCGTAAGATCCGTGGCAGAATTTATATTGCATCATAATTAATTGTGCGGTAATGGGGGGCACATATCTGAGTGATATCACGGCCTTGCACCTTTATAAAAAAGGAACTCAATGTGGTTTCCAAAGCATTCTAGGGGTCCATCCGTAATCATAAAAGCATCCAGTTTTCTCCATTCGTATAACTTAATCAATAATTAGGACATGCATTCTTGGATGCACTCCTCTCTAGTGCATGAAAAGTTGACAGGCAGAATGTAATACCTTAACCATATCTATTGATACGACGGGCTGACGGCAAGATCTCTCTCTCTCTCTCTATATAAGATCTCTCTCTCTCTGACTCCACTATGATTATTAATCTCATATTGATCATATTTTTTTTATATAAAATATTTTTTAAAAAATAAAATTATAAAATCAATAATTTAAAATAAATAATATTTTATATATCGAATCATAAATTTTTGAAAGTAATTCCATCCGGACATAAATTTACAAGTCAATCAACAGTATTTTGTACTCTAAAATTTTTGTGATGGCCACGGGCACAGTACGAAGACAGCAAAATAATGACTCGGTAGCAACATGTGACGTAACGGAAAAGGATATAATAAAATAAAGTGTAATTATAGCTTAGGTTGGTACATTTAGACCGGAGAAACTTGGACATTAGAGCTTAGGTTGGTACATCTAGACTTGAGCAACTTGGACATTAGAGTTTAGGTTGGTACATCTAGACTCGACCAACTTGGGCACTAGAGTATAGCTTGGTACAATTAGACTTGAGCTACTTGTCCAAAAATGACCTTGACTTGTAATGATTTCGGAACATGGAACATGGAGATCAGGTTATCAAGAACATGATTTACATGCATTTCTTTTATGGGGAATCTGGCATTGTGTAAAGATCACTGATTAAAAAAATAGGATTCACCTGGATTGGAATAACGAATGTTGGTGATGTTCACGTTCTCTATGCACGTTAATTGGTTGGCTCCGAGTGAATCTGATTACTCTTTGGACTTTCATGACCTGAAAATGGCCCAAGAACGCTTTGTTGCGGGTCCAAAGTGAATCGGTGCTTGTGAATGGAATTTCTTGCCCCTATTTCATGATGAGATGTAGGCTAAGAGCTAGGGGTATCCTCTTTGGTAGGCCTATCGCATGAGATATAGAGGACAAGTGATGGACAATGGGGTAAGAAAGCAAGGAACTTCAAACATAGCTTTTCTGACTTTTATTTAATCTTTTTGAATTCAGATTGTGCAAGGGAACTGGCTAAGTTGCCAAAGATATAGCCTTGGGCATCTCCTTTTTGAAAGAATGCGCCCTACTATGGTTCCAATCTAGCTTGAACTAGCTTACTATAATGATTGACTTTCGATTGGAATCCAATTCCAGTCAAGAAAAAAAAATTACAAGCATATACCATAGAAAAGGCCTACAATTTGAGTTGAGCTCACCCCAATAGACTAGCACCTTGATTCCTCATCGGCCTAAGACTCGAATTACATCTTCTTAGCTATCTAAGCGATGGAAGAACCATGTTCCCCATTGTTTGATTGGAGAGAAATGACTCGATGAGTCAAATTATGGACTCGAGATATGGGCTTGCAGGTCAAGATTAACCATGTGCCTGATTACCATATGCAGCTGGCTGAGGATTGGTTCAAAGCATAACGTAACCCATTTAGTCAAAAAAACGATAAGATTCGTTCTGCGGAACCAATTCTAGATGTTGAGTCGAAAAATTCTTTATATACAGTTTCTAATGGAGAAAAAAAAGTATACCAATTCATTGGATGGGACCATGTAGTATAAAATATAAAAAGATATGTATTTAATACAACATAATTTTTTTTTTTAATTCGATCAAAATATCTTTTTCCTCTTTTTACTTTATTTTGCTCAGTTAGGAGATTATAGATAATAACGGAAGACATCCCGTTGTATTCTATGATATCCTATTACATTCTATATACAATTATCAGAATGTCATAAAAACTAACAGGATATTATAATAATATTATGATATCTTGTTATAATTCTATGGCATTCTGTTATATCCTATAAATAATTATCAAGATGTTATAAAAATTAACAGGATGTCATAATAATATTATGAAATCCTGTCGCAATCCTATGATATCATGTTGTATTCTATAAATAATTATTAGGATATCATAAAAACTAACGAAATACCATAATAATATTATAAACGATCCTATGATATCCTATTGTATCATATAAATAATTATCAGAATATCATAAAAATTAAAATGACATCATAATAATATTATGACATTTTGTTACAATCCTATGATATTCTGTTGCATTCTATAAATAATTATTAGGATATCATAAAAACTAACGGGATATCATACAATATTATGACATCTTGTTGCCCCCTATGAAAAAACAACAAGACATTATTATAATATCAGGAAAGAATATTTTAATCAAAAAAATCTGAGAAAAACATTAATTTGCATTAAATACTTGTTCCCTTATTAATTGTGCTATGTGGTATAATTAGATGAAGTGATGTATTTTTTATACACCAAATGCGGTGGCCAGAGAATTATTTATGTTGAGTCTGGCTGGTGGTGACACAAATAGCCTTGAAGTGGGCCAAGTTGGGCATGGATGTGGCCCATATCGGGCAACCTTGGAGCTGATCTGCTCTGGATTGGGCTTGCAGGCACTTATTTGTCCAACTTCGATCCTCGTCGGCCCAAGAACCTATTAGCAAAGAGAAATTTTTTGTGCATCGCGGATGAGCGGTATAGAAAATCCGACGTAGAGCGTGCAACGCCTTGTCCGATTGATCCATGTAGTCACCACTTTTCAATGTGCATCTAATGGTTGATTTTTTCGTTAAAAAATTTGGTAAGACGAATATATTTCTGTCTTTTGAAAAAAACTATGACATCCTGTTGCGTAATATAGCCTAGGATATCATAATATGGCCTAAGATATCATAATATGAGAGAGGTATTTTTATCCAGCTATTTTCTAACGCGTATTTAATAGTGCAGGTCGATTTTTTCATTTGAAAATTTTGAATGACAAAAATATTTTTGTTCTTTAAAAAAAATTATGATATTTTATGCATATTATGGATGCATGATATTATAATATGAACATAGAATGTCATAATTTTTTTAAAAGATAGGAGCATTTTCGTGATACAAAATTTTTAAATAAAAAAATCAACCAATAAATACTAAATATATGTTAGAAAGTAATAATTATATAGATCAATCAAATAAGATGGTATACTCTACATCAAATTTTATATACCGTCTGTGGTGTGCCAAGAATTTTGCATCAGCAAAAAGACAAGCCCGTGCAGGCTAGACTGGGCTGAACCGACAAGCACTTGTTAGGTGACATTGGCCCGAGCAAGCTTTATGTGGCGTTACGTTCCGCACCGCGCGCGGCGCACGAAGAATCTCTAAAAGTTATGAAATCATCGTTTGAACATGTCATTGGCGGCCCAATGAGTTTCTATACTATTATATGTCATCTAATAAACGTTGGATAGTCATCCTATGAACATTCCAGGATCATCCTTAAAAACCACAGGAGATAATAATGCAAGGAAACAATCAGAAGAAGGTGGTTAAGGAACAAAAGTTCAAGTGTCGCATGCTCCATGGTTCTTGGACATCCTTGCCACCGCTGCTGGAGACCCTGCTCCTATCCATCCAAGACTTGAATTTTTGCTCCAATTTCCCCTGTTCCAGCTATAGCTTCGCTCGCTCTTTGGAAAGAAACTTCCTCTCCTTTACTGCAGAGTTTGCTTTTAAGTCCCTCACCAAATATAAGTTTTTCTTTTTCTTTCTTAAAGCCCTATAACCTATAAATATACCACGGGATCAGAGGTGGGAACTCCATCTTGTCGATCGTAAGTGCTGAGCCGTAAGAAAGGCATGGAATTTGAACATGTTCCCTTCTTGTCATATACGTACAAATAACAAAAGTCAGCATGTGATTATCCTGCCTCTAAATTCTTTATTTAAGCTTTTTTTTTTTTTTTCCTTTTAATTTTGAATTCTTCCCCTTAAGATTAGGCAAGAGACACCATGCTTTCTAAACCATTTCAATATTTAAAGTTCATCAAAATATAGGATGCTAACCCCCCTTTCTCTCTCCATTTTTTTTTTGGGTAGAAGAAAGGGGTTGGGAGAGGGGCGTCTCGGCATGATTACCTCCTCTAGGTGTAACCGTAAGGCCTCCAATCTTACTGGAGAATGTTCGATTCGAAGGATCATTTGGAAAAGGTCCCTCCTCACCACCATATGGATGAACCCAATGGATGAGTACATCACCCCAGTCCTATCGAGATTTGACGGATCAGAAACCGCTTTTAATACCCACGCCCAAGCCGTCAGGATCAGCTCCCTCCTGGTCATTCGCGTTCTGCCATTTAATCGATGCTCCGGCATCTACTGTGACTCGAATTCGGATCACTTGCATGGAAGCCAAGGCCCGTTCCGCCAGCCCACTCCCTCAATGGTCTTCTCTCTTCCTTTTGAGGTAATATCTTATAATAGCATGTGCATCAAATATAACAACTACATTAAAGGGCAATTCAAAAATATCTCCCATACGATACGTATCTGATTAACTCATAGAAAATTAGTAGGGAGGGGTGCAGGGGACATTAAAGGACAATCCAAAAACATCTCTCATGTGATATATATCCGATTAACTCATAGAAAATTAGTAGAAAGGAGCATAGGGGATAACTACATTAAAGGGTAATCCAAAAACATCTCCCATGTGACACATGTCCGATTAACTTATAGAAAATTAGTAGGGAGGGGCACAGGGGACAACTACATTTAAAGGCAATCCAAAACATCTCCCATGCGACATGTGTCTGATTAACTTATAGAAAATTAGTAGGGAGGGGCGAGGGGACATTAAAGGGCAATCCAAAAATAACTCCCATGCAACACGTGTTCGATTAACTTATAGAAAATTAGTAGAGAGGGGCACAGAGGAGATGAACAAAGGCAATCTAAAAGCACCTGCATGTGCAACATGTGTCCAAGTAATTTACACAGAGTTGGTAGAGAGGGTCTGAGAGAAGATCAGTGTCCGTTTCTCATATTAATGTGATATGCCATCTTCCTTATCTAATTTTATATACCTATCTAAGAAAGGATTTAAGCCACAAAAAGAAGATTAAAAAAATAAAAGAAGTGAATCTAGAAGGAGAGGTGGCATCCATGTATGCCTAGATTATACATGGATGAATAGAAAAAAAAAATCTATTTTGGTTGCCGTTTGATTGAGATCTCGAAGGCGCTGTAGGAAAAAGGAAGCAAATAGAAGAAAAAAATAGGCTAGCGAATGTGAAATGGCTAGATCAGCATGAGCCACATGGGAGAAGATAGTAGCAGACCTCTACTTTGTCTCTCTCCACAATCTTTTGCACATATCTCTCCATAATCCTCTTCATAATCTTTTCTGGGAAGATATACTAGCTATGGGGACACGTGGTGGGGAAGGAGGGCAGGAGGCTGGATTTGGCCTTTGAATCTGTTGCTGGGTTGGGATAAGGATGACCTCATAGAAAATAATATAGGCTATCCCGAGACTATATATGTGTCTCCATGAGATCCAAGGCTCCACCGTGTCTCTCAATTGGATTAGGTACATCCTTCTTTATTTATTTATTTTTACTATTTTTTTCTTCCTATTTCTGATGCATGTGAGGGATTGTTGCTAGAATAGTAGCCTTCCATTTCTGGCATGCATCAGAGAGAGGGACAGCATACTATTTACTTTTATTACCCTATCAAGTATGCAGGCAAGACCGGCATGTTTGCCGTATATAATTTATTTTATATTTTTTTTTCTCTTTCCATTATTGACACTGGATACATGTGAGGGGTTGCCGCCCGACTAGAAGCCTTCCACTTCTTGCATGTGTTAGAGAGAGAAAGAAACCGCAAATTATGTGCTTTTATTTTCCTTGCAAGTATTTAGGCAAGCCTTACGTGTTTGTCTTATATGATCTTTTCGCTCCATGGCCTAAATATATGGAAAGCAGAGCAAAAAAAAGAAAAGAGATATCTCCACATGGTTAATACGTAAGAAGAAAAAAAGAAAAACTCTAAAAAGATAAAAACCTTTGCTATGTAGAGATTTTTTTTTTTGTTTTTTCTTGAGCAAAATTTATCGAAAATCGAGGAAAAAAATAAAAGGGATCTCACAGGTAGAACAGAGGAGAAAAAAATTTTCTTTGGGAAAGATTTTTTTATTTTTCATGACATACTTTTGAGTATCCACAGAGAGAGGAAAAGAAGAAAAAATATATTTCTAAAAAAATAAAATAAATTATTATGTAGAGAGTTTTTTTTTCTAACAGGCAAAATTTATGGAATAACGGACAGAAAATGAAACAAATAGGATGTTAGAATAGAGAAGGAGAAAATTATAGAGAAGATTTGTTTTCTTTCTTTTTCTCCAAAAATAATATGAAATTTATGCAAAAAAAGTTTGAATGTGTCACAATTGGATTTTATTTTTTATGATTTTTTTACTATGTTTCTTCTCCAAAACCAAAGGATCCAAAAAAGATTGAAAGAAAAAGAGAGAAAATAATTGAAACATAAAAGTGAGGAAGATGAGATCATGCTATTTAAATTTTTGTTTATTTATTTTTTCATATGTTAGGAAAGAAGCCGAGAAACAATAGGTGAACAATGGATGGAAAATGGTTGGAAAAAAAGAGAAAAAATATGAATGTATTATATTTTTTCCCTTTTCTATGTTAGTTTTTTTTTCATCTAATGGACGGTCAGGAAACAAGTAGGAAAAATTCTAAGAAAATTATTTGTTGCAAGAGGTTTTGAGAAAAAAATTGATAAATGAGGGTAGATTTACTTTTTTTCGTTACCAAATGTCAAATAAATGAGGGCTAAAAAAATGAGAATGCTGAAATTTTGGAGAGAAGGAAAACATGCAAAGTGCTTCCATGCCCTATTTGGATCCATCATTTCTTGGTCGGATTCGGGAAGATAGCTTGCAGATGTTGAGATTTTAGCCATTTCAAGTCAGTCATGAGATTTGTGGTCTTCCTCTTGATCATGAGAATAAAAAAATTCTATTTCTTAGTCAGATTTAGTCACTAGATCAGTGGTCTTCCTCTTGATCACTAGAAAAAAAATTTGTCTCACTCACCAAAAAAAAATCATGGCATGGGGCATTGGGCGAGGGTTTTGGGTGGGGAGAGGGCGAGGGTTTTGGATGGGGAGGGAGTGTGGATTTTTGTTGACTTCAGAAATAATTTTGATGATTACAAAATATTAGAGCATAAAATTATACTAATATCTCTCAAGTATTTCAAAGAATATTTTTGTATAAGAAAAATACTGTTGAAAAAAATAAAATATGTTTAAAGATCAATTGAATCAAGAAAAATCAATTTTAGAGACAAACTGTTTAAGAAAAGTCTTATTGAAGATTTGGAGTCGACTCCCATTTAAATTGAGCTGACTCGGGCATAAATAGGGACTGGCACGACTAACTTGGCATGAAGCCAAGCCGATTCGGATTGAATCCGAGCTGGCTCTCTCAGAAAGACAAAAGGGTAAATTTCAAGTTACTGAGAATTGAGCCGATTTGATTCAAATCGAAGCCGACTCTCTCAATAGGATAGAAGGCTGAAATTTGGGTTATTGAGAACCAAACCGATTTGATCCAAATTGGAGCCGATTCTCTCAGAAGAATAGATCGTTATATTTTTGAGAACTGAAGTTGAGCTGACTCGAAAAGCAATAGAGCCGACTCGAATCCAAATCGAGCCGACTCGAGTGCTTCTAATAGGCATAATGGTTAGTTCTGCAGTGAGTCCAGTTTTATCCAAACCTATTTTCAATGGCTATTTTCTACCTCTAATGGCCAAAAATAGCTACTTTTGGGTTTAAATTAATCAGAACTTAGAGGGAATCAATAAAACTTAAAAAGAAAAATAAGGGAATAAAGGGAAGGAAACTATTCAAGTGAGAAAGAGTACTTTGAGTATTCATTAGCTTTCAAGAGAGTTCATCTATCTCCAACCAAATTTCTCTTGATATTTTTAGAGTGAAATCAAAGAGAAGCTTAAGTGCATTCACTGCTAGCATTCAAGGCTTCTTCAAGCGAGCTTCAACGATAACAAATCAACCATTCAAAAGATTTTCATTTGTTGTACTACTTTCTATTCTGAAATTTCTACAACAGTTTCAATGGGGGCTGAAACTTGAAAGGTAGGATTGATCCAAATCCTGAATTAGATTGAAAGCCTTTGGATAAGGCTTGTAAAGATTTTGATTGGTTGACCTGAGCTAAAACCAATTAGATTTGTTTGTGAGCTCCGATAAAATAAACTCGCTATAATTAAGTTGATTATAGTGAAATTGTTAGATGTGTGCCCTAGAAAACTAATTGTTGGCTGACATATTTATTTTTTTAAGGCCTATTCTTTTATTTGTAAAATTTTATTATTAATAAAAAAGTATTTTTTATTTTCAATCATATTTATGTGTCTATGATTTATCTTAAAAATTAACAAAGATGATATTGTATATTTCGAAGGTGTTGAAAATTTGAGACATATATTATTAGTGGTTAGTTTCTAAATACTCTCGATCATAGGATCGTCATAGAAGATAGTGATCAATCTATTTAAAATCGATACATAGATCACCTCCCTTATGGACAGATGAGTCTCGAGTCTATAGTATGGTAATACTGGGGTGAGAGTACAGGTGATTGTTAGAGAATAACTTACACTAAATGTGATCAATATGAAAAATCATTTAGATGTCTACTCACTCATTAGTGATCTTCTCGATGCTGTAGTGGTGTGAGTGGTCCTTTGACTTACGATGTGTTGGCTATTTACAGTAAAGCTATTGAGTTTGACTGTACATTTTTTTGGTCCCTAACCATTCGGATCCTTACTGTGTATGTTGGCTATAGTAGATTCAAATTTGCTATTAGAGTAGGATGCACCAAGATGAAAGCTATCGATTTTAGTAGAAAAGGAGAAGTCTTATATAATTCGCAAGACTAAGTTTAGAAAGTCTTCGGTCGAAGCAAGTGTGAATACTGAAATTTTTTTATGAAATTCATAAGTGAACTCGAGTCGAACCAATTTGACATATGATTTACGATGGAGTTTGATGAGTTCTCTATGACCTTTATCAAATCAAGACTCATGATAGAAAGACTTCATCACACGGTAACTGCACCAAAAAGTTTATATTTTTTTTATTCTATTGGATTGCCACTACATATTGCTAGACGTCACTGATGAATTGTGAGAACTCACTAGTATTATTTTTGGATCAACGACCCTTGTTTGGTTGAGCTAAAATTATTCTAATCTATTGAAAGGAGTTTCGATGATACTGTGATGGAGATCACGGTATGTCTCACTACCAAATAGAATAGAACCTGAGAGGTCACACACAAAAAGAGTTTGACATGATTAATAGCTTGAATCAAATTTAAATTATCAATTTGATTGATGGTTTGAATTTAAAAACTGCTAATTTATAAGTGTTATAGATTCAGTAACTGCTAATTGTTAGCACTGAAACTTAATCATAAATATTGTGATTTAATTGAGACTAATTAAATTATAGATAAAATTTTAGTTAATTTAAATTAAATTAAATTAAATTGAATTTGATTTAATTTAATGCTAATTATATTTAATTATCCAAATTAGATTTGGATTTCAAGCCTGATTGGATCAAGATTGACAGCCTTTCGAATTTGATTCGATTCAGACTCAATTAGGAAGCGATTTGGATTCAACTTGAACCAAATTGACCCTAACCCTTTGAGCCCAAGTTTCTTGGGCTTTTCTCTCCATTTGGCCAACAAAAAATTAGAGTGGATGATGATTTTTCTTACTGCTTTTGTCATGCATGCATGAAGCGGTATGGAGAGGTGGTTTCTTGATTAGTTACGATACCTATTTAGATAGGGATAAAGCCTAACTAATTCAAACTGATTCTTATCAGATGTTGGATGGGAAAATAAGGTAATTTTGTGTGACAAAATTATAAAAGGGATTGGTTTTTGGCATAAGAAAGATCACTAATTTTTTGTGCACTAACTACCTCATGCCCCCTTTCCTTCTCCATGCCAACCACCTCTCATCCCTTCTCTTCCACACCCTTATTCCACATCAAATAAAGATCTGAGAGAGAGCCTTTGAGAGAGAGAGAAAAATCAAGAAAAGATTTTTTGATTTTTCTTGGTGGTTAAGATCAATCTCCAAGATCCTATACAGGGTTGTATCAAGTAGATTTAGTAAAAGGCTCTGATTCAAATCGAAGAACGAAGCCTGCAAGGGAGCTAGCACTCCGAAGGTTTTGAGGTTTTGATCAAAATATCTCTATATAGATATCAGTAAAGGTTGGGTGCTTACACGGCTACGAAGCAACCCCAGACATCCGTTGGATCCGATCCAATAAAGGAGGAAAAAGCGATCAGGTATACCTTCTTGCTATTTATAATTTCAGATCTATGTTTATAAATTTATTTATACATGTTAGATAATCTTAGGCTTGATTATGATTTAGAATCAGTATGTTTAGATTAGATTAAAATTTTTAAATTCTACTTCCACTCTGATTGGCATAACCTATCGATCTATGTATGCGAATCAGCCAATTTTCTAATAGAAATTTCTAAGGAGTTGCTTGAGGAGTGGACGTAGGTACTTGAAGTGCACTGAACCACTACAAATCTATTATGTTTGTGTGTATGCATCCTCATTTACTGTATCTATTTTTAGTTCAACTTTTATTTACTGCACTTCTTAGTTAAAAATTTTAATAACCCAATTCACCCCCCTCTTGGATTGTCTAGCTAGGCAATAGTTTTAGATGGGATTTCTTTAAAAAAAAAGTAGTTTACTTATTTATGGGGTTGTATATTCCTTTTATGTACACGTCCCTATACTTTTTTTTCATGATATATGGCATAGGAACATTTGGTCGGACTTTCTAAAATGGAAAAGATCAGTAATGAATATATATATATATATATATCCATTATATGTATATATTCTAAATTAATATTTTTTTTTCATATTATTGATAGTATATTTAGGCATATTTCTGGTGCATGTTGTATATTTACTTGCTTATTATTTCAGATTTCATAACAGCCCAATTTGGAAGAGAGACATATGTAATTTAGATTTCCTCATCTTAAGATTTAAAAAAAATTCTTAAATTGCTATTATTTTTTCTCTAATTTTTTCAAATTTTCCAATTGCTGTAGTCCAGTTACGATGTTCCAGCCAATTGGGAGCAAAGTTGACAAAAAACTGCAAGTATTTATTTTATTGATAATATTTATTGCTTTTTCTTTTTAATTAATATATGCAATTTTAAAAATATAAGTACCTCATTTTTTTTTAAAGTTGGAATTTTGATTCTTTGTTTCAGTCTTTCTTTCATTTTTTGTATAGAAAAATAACTCATTGATAAATTTTATATTATAAATTATTTTGTTTGATATTTGATTCAAAATTTTATTTTAATTGCAGATATGGATATTATTAAAATATCATAAAAATTAATGTTAGAAGATATTATCAGTATGCTAGCACTTCGGGGTCCTACTTATAATGCTGAATTAAAGAACGACATCTTTGTTGATCCTATGATTGATTTTGATGAATATCAAACTTTGAATAATTATGGTACTAATCATGTATTTTAAGAGTAGATGTAGGATTTCTAAAATGCTTATAATAAAAAAATTATCTAAAATTATCTTTGAAAGAAATTCTCTCAAGTTGCCAAGCCAAAGTACTTTAAAGAACATATTTTTTCATGTTTGGCCAAGAGGAGTCGACTCCTAATGAAGAAGAGTCGACTTTAGCACGTTGAAAGAAGACTGGCACGGACTCGAGTCAACCCCGAATAATAGGAGCCGACTCTATTTGCAGGACAGAAAGCAATTTCTGCAGACCTGAGAATGAGCCGACTTGAAATGAAATCGAGCTGACTCGAAATGAAACTGAGCCAACTTATGAGGAAAACAAGTCGACTCATGATACAGGACAGGCATAACAGTTAGTTTTTTTATACTTTTTCAACAGCTAATTTTTATTTCTAACGTTCATTTCAGCCCTTCCAACGGCTAAAACTCCTTCTCCAGCAACTTTCAAGCCTATTAAAAATTAAAGAATCATTTGGAAAGGAAGAGAAATGGATTAAAAAGAGAAAATCATCAAAACAAGTAAAGATTATTGAATATCATTAAAAAGAGAGGAAAGAGAGAGAGAGTTGTGCACTGATTTCATCGAGCTTTTAAAGGATAATCTTCACCAACATCTTCCACATCCTTCCGAGCATCAAAGAAGAGAAGTCAAGCATTAAAAGAGCAACTCTTTATCGACTTTCTCCAAGCTTAAAAGAGTTTTCATTTTTTATTTTATTTATGCTGAAATTTTTGTACCTTATATTTTTGATTTTTTTTTCCAAGTTTCTTTGGAGGAAAGAAACTTGAGGATTAGGTTCATCTAAGCTCAAAATTAGATATTGTAGATTTTGGTTGGTGAGCCTGCAAAATCAACTGGGTTTAATTATGATCCTAGAAAATAATTGTGCAAGATTTTGGTTGATAATCCCAAAAAATTAACTGGATTTGTTTGTCAGTCTGGATAAAATAAATACACTGTAATTAGGTTGATTATAGTGAAACTTGCATGAGGCTCTTGGAGAGTGGATGTAGGTGCAGGGTTACACTAAACAACTATAAATTATTTTGTGTTTGTGTTGCGCCTTTTCTCTCTTGTCTTGCATGCTTTCAATCTTTACTTAGCTTGATTTAATTCTTGCATAGCCTCAATTTTATCTTGATTCTGCTGTTGCTTGCATTATACACATATCAAATACACAACTTAGCCTAAATTGAAGCACATATTTGCTTAAAGTTTAATTTAGCAAAAAAATTTTAAGAACTCAATTCATCCTCCCTTTTGGATTGTTACCTTTTTGACCAATAAGTGGTATCAGAGCTGGTGCTCTAGTATTGTTTATTGACCTAACGATCTTGAGTTAAAGATCATGACAATCCCAATTGAATCTTTTCTTGTTGAAGGCCATTCTATAGATTGACCTCTACTTTTTGATGGCTCTAATTATTCTATTGGAAAGCTAGAATGAAGATTTTCATATAAGCACATGATTATAGTTTATGAAAAATTATGACCAATAGCCCACACGCACCCAATGTATTAATTGATAAAGAAATAATCTAAATAAATGCTAAAGCTATAAATATACTTTATTGTTCATTAGATATAAATGAATTTAATATAATTTCTTTGTGTATTTTATCTAAATAAGTATGGAAGAAATTGAAAATAATTTTTGAGGGAACAAATCAAAGAGAAGAATCAAGCTCTCAAGAAGATAAGGAAGCTCATCCTAACATATGCCCCATGGCTCATGAGGATGAAAAGAAGAAGAAGAAGAAAAAACAAAAGAAAAAAAAAATATTGATTAAGGGGGAGCAAGACAAAGAAAGAAAAAATGAAAAAAAACAGTGCATCACAAATCCTTACCTCATGGCTAACAACGATGAGGTATTCTTTAAAAACTCTTCCAAATTTTCTTTTAAAGAATTGTTTGAAGCCTTTAATGATTTAATGGATGAATATAAAAAGATAAGACTAAAAAATAAAAAAATAAAAAAATCTAATATATTTTTGGCTAAAGAGAAGAACAAGCTTTTGATTGAAAAATAAGATCTCTTGAAAAAAAAACATTAGCTAAAGAAAAAAATAAACTTTTGATTGAAAAAGAAACTCTTTTGAAAGAAAATAACTCTTTAATTAAGAAGAATTTTTTTTTTCTAAAATTTTGAAACTCTCTTTTGGAAGAAAATGGCAAACTAAGAAAAGAGATTGAAAATTTGAATTTCATGCTTGAAAAATTTTCAATTGGATCTCAAAAGCTTCAATCTATTTTGAATAATCAAAAGGCTATTTTCAATAATGCAGGAATTGGGTATAATCCTTTAAGAAAATAGAATTTTATAAAAAAAAAGTTCACAAAAGCTTCACTTGAAAGTTATTCTATTAAATATTTTAAATGTAACATTAAAAAAATTGGTTATATATTAGTCAAACAAATTTAGGTTCCAAAAGGAGCCATATGCTTTAATCTCTATAGATCCAAGATGACTTGGGTATCAAAGTTTAGCAAATGATTTTGCAGGTATACCAAGGATCCAATAGAATGAAAAGAAAAAAAAATTTAAAAATAGATGCCTTGGGAATGATGTCGGATGGGTGATGATATTTGATAAAATCTATTTTTTTTTACATCATGCCATCATCATTTGCTGGATATATTCTAATTAATTAATTGATTTTGATGATTGATTAGTGCTTGCAATGATTATGTTCTATGATTTGAATATTTGGACTTGTTGATTTTATATTAAATTCAAAATTCGCATGCCTTCTTCTATGAATTATGTGTAGTTGATATAAGCATATGCTCTCTTCAAGATTTAGCATGCTCTTTTAACTCCTCATGCATTGTTATGTACTTGAAAAACTTAAATTAAAATGAATTTAATTGTATATGAATCTATTTGATTGCAAAAATAAAAATAAACTAATTTTTAACATTCTCCCCATAAGATGCTTAACTACCTAAATTTTTTTAAAATTTGCATGATCTAAGCACTTGAAGGTAAGACACTCTAATCATAAGAGATCAAGTGCATGATGTATTAATTTGCATTGCATATTAAGTTTTTTCCTAAGGATTTGAAACTCTCTAGTTAAACTAAACTCATAGAGCCCCTATCTAGATTCTCATTATTTGAATATCCTTGATTTGATTGTTTATCTAACCCTTAATTGATTAATTTTTAATCCTCCAATTTGATCTAAATACCATTCTTGATCCTCAATTTGATTGTAAATCAATTTTCATTCAATTTGATCAAATTTTCTTGATTTGATGCTTCTTTGAACTATTTCGATATCAAGGAGTCGACTCTTGAAATAGAGGAGCCGACTCGAGTTCTGAACAGAAAATTAAAACAGTTCTACAAGAAGTCGACCCCAGTATGAGACGAGTCAACCCCTGTGTTTGGGATGGATTTCTTAATTGACATGTCCTAAGCTCTATCTTTGATCAGAGAGAAGTTAGGAAGATTGATTTAGGCACTTACTTTTACGAGAGTTGATTGGGGACAGTCATTTGGACATGCTTGACCACCCTCTCCTTCTACCCAATCTAAACTATCATTTTAGGATTATTTTGACCTATGCTTTTTTAGGATGCTAGGCCTCATTTCATAGAACTTTTAGTAACCCTAGCAAATTAATTTTTGATAGTTATAGATGGTATACATTTTGGATGTTTTGATGTTACTTTTTAAAAATCAATGAAAATTATATTCTTTTTTTTAAAAAATTTATGATGTGATCACTTGCCTAATATTTACACTTGAATATTTGTTTAATATTTGCATTATCCATAAAACTAAGGAGAAAAATATAAAGCTTATTTCTTTGAAATTAATTAAATATGCACAATTTGAAAGAAAAAGGAAGAGAATTAAGAAAATTAAATTTTTTTGACACTAATTATGAAAAATAGGGGGAGAAAACATCATTGGAATATTAAAGAGGAAATCATTTTAGGACTTAATAAAAATAAAAATTATTGATAATCACTTGAACTTAGCTTATCCTAATCTATTTGTGCACTCTTGTTGTTTTATTCATTTGATTTGTTTTGGAAAAATCATGCTTGAGACTTAATTGAAAAAATATTTCTAAACTTAATTAATAAGAAAAAATATTTTACTTATCTTAATTTTGTCGTATGATTTTGTTTCAGCACTCATGTTGTCTTGTTTAACTTGTTTTGAAGAAATCATTGATGAATGCTTTGATTATTATCACTTTTGTTAGTATGAAGTAAAATTTGAAAAATATTTTACTTCAAATGATCATTTTTGAAAAAATAAATTTGAAAAATACTCTTTTTGAATCTTTTGAAATTGATATTAAGTAAAATATTTTAAGAAAGCTGTCATTTATCTTTAAAGCTAAATATTTAAAGAAGATTTCAGTTTTAATCAATTGGTATCATGCAACTTACTATTTGCCTTGTATTTCATTGATCTACCTTTTGGCAAAAAGAAAAGAATATTTTTTTATCTCAAATCTAATTTTACAAAGCTTATATTCTTAATATGATATCATTTGAGATAAACTAAGTAAATCGATACCATTTTCTAAACTTAATGTATGATGCTTCTTAAGAAAAGGAAGAGATATATTTGAAAATCTGATTAAAAAATCAATTTCATCCAAAGAGGGAGATATCTATTTTGATTAAAATGAATCTAAATTCTAGTTATTTTTGAAAAGAAAAATGTGCCATAAAATCTGAACTTGATACAATTTAGTGCTTAAAGGAGAAGAAGTATTTGGCACATCATTATACAAGTTATGAATTTGATACAATTTATTTGATTTTGATGATACATTTTGCTCTAATACATTTATGATATCTTTTTTGAATTTAATTGGTTGATATTTATTAAGAAAAGGAAGAAATGAACTTCCAAATGCTTGACTTTGATATGCTAAATTTCTTATTCTGAAAAGCTTTATCTTTCTTGAAATTCTTGAAGTTCAAAGTAATTTTGTAACTAAATTTGAGAATCTTTTTAATGCATCAATTTTATTCAAAAAGAAGAAGATGATCTTTAAATCTATATTGATCAAAATATGTATAATTCTTTTTGGATAATTGCTATTTGAATTGAATCTCAAAATATTTGGTATTAAGAAGAATTAAATTGATTGTTTTAAATTGATTACTTTTCAAAGAAACAAACTCAAACTTCTTTTACTTGGTTTCAAATAGAATTTCTCAAGAATATTATCATAATTGGTATCATAATTCAAAATATCGGTATCATGATTCTCACAGTTGATATCAAATAATTTATTCTTGCCTTCAACTCTATTGCTTCATCTTTGGCAAAAGAAATAAATATTTAGTCTCAAATATATTTTGCATTAATATATTCTTGACATCATATCGAGACAAATTCAAAAAAAAATTATACTTTTTTTTGGACTCAAATGGATTTAGAACTCTTAAAGGAAGAAAAAAATGATTTCTGCAAATTTAAATATGATTTGTGCTTTGCTTTGAATCATCTATTCTAATCCGTAGTTCTAAAATTTGAAATTGAAAGTTAAATCCAAGTTAAATTTGAAAGGAAGAAAAGTCAAATCAAATTCTGAAAATTGAATATGTGTATTGATTTTGATGATTATTTTTAAATCCTTCTCTTGTGTTTTTTGATGCCATCAAAAAGAGGGAGAGTTGTGATGAGTATATACTTAAAATGATTAAATATTCTTGAAATGATTGGTATGCTTATATATCGCTTGAGATTATATGAAATGAGCATCTTGGTATCAAATTTATAATTCCATTGAAGAATTTATGAAGTATATATTTATATGTAGTTATTTTATCACTTCATAACTTATATTAATAATTTAATTGAAATATATTATATTTTATTTATGCATATACTCAAAGTTTTGTCATTATCAAAAAGAAAGAGATTGTTGATCCTATGATTGATTTTGATGATTATCAAATTTGGAGTAATTATGGTACTAATCATATGTTTTAAGAGTGGATATAGGATTTTAAAAGTACTCACAATGAAGAAATTATCTTTGAAAGAAATTCTCTCAAGTTATCAAGCCAAAGTACTTTAAAGAATATATTTTTTCACGCTTGGTCAAGCGGAGTCGACTCTTAATGAAAAAAAATCTACTCTGACATGTTGGAAAAAGACTGGCACAAGCTCGAATCGACCTCTGGACAGTAGGAGCCGACTCTATTCATAGGACATAAAGCAATTTCTACAGGTCAGAGAACGAGCCAACTCAAAATGAAACTTAGTCTACTCAAAATAAAATAGAGCCGACTCATAAGGAAAATGAGTCGACTCATAACACAAGACAGACATATCAGCTAGTTTTTTTATACTTCTCTAATGACTATTTCAGCCCTTCTAACAACTAAAACTCCTCCTCCAGCCACTTCCAAGCCTGTTAAAAGATAGAGAATTATTTGCAAAGGAAGAGAAGTGGATTAAAAAAAAAATCATCAAAACAAGTGGGAATTATTGAATATCATTGAAAAGAGAGGAAAGAGAGGGAGTTGTGCACTAATTTCATATAGCTTTTAAACAGCAATCTTCACCAACATCTTCCACATCCTCCCATACATCAAAAAAGAGAAGTCAAGCATCAAAAGAGCAACTCTTAATCGATTTTTTTCGAGCTAAAAAAAATTTATTTTTTATTTTATTTGTGCTGAAATATTTGTATCTTATATTTTTGGATTTTCTTTATAAGTTTTTTGGAAGAAAGAAACTTGGGGATTAGGTTTATCCAAGCTTGGAATTGGATATTGTAGATTTTGGTTGGTGAGTCCGCAAAATCAACTGGGTTTAATTGTGATCCCGAAAAATAATTATGTAAGATTTTGGTGGGTGATCCCGAAAAATCAATTAGATTTGTTGTGAGTCTGAATAAAACAAATACGCTATAATCGGACTGATAATAGTGAAATTTTCAAGAAGCTCTTGAAGAGTGAATGTAGATGCATGGTTGCATCGAATCACTATAAATTATTTTGTGTTTGTGTTGTACCTTTTTTCTCTTGTCTTGCATGTTTTCAATCTTTACTTACCTTGATTTAATTCTTGCGTAGCCTTATTTATATCTTAATTCTGCACCGCACCACGTGCGGTGCACGAAGAATCTCTATAAGTTATGAAATCATCGTTTGAACATGTCATTGGCGGTCCAATGAGTTTCTATACTATTATATGTCATCTAATAAACGTTGGATAGTCATCCTATGAACATTCCAGGGCCATCCTTAAAAACCACAGGAGATAATAATGCAAGGAAACAATCAGAAGAAGGTGGTTAAGGAACAAAAGTTCAAGTCTCGCATGCTCCATGGTTCTTGGACATCCTTGCCACCGCTGCTGGAGACCCTGCTCCTATCCATCCAAGACTTGAATTTTTGCTCCAATTTCCCCTGTTCCAGCTATAGCTTCGCTCGCTCTTTGGAAAGAAACTCCCTCTCCTTTACTGCAGAGTTTGCTTTTAAGTCCCTCACCAAATATAAGTTTTTCTTTTTCTTTCTTAAAGCCCTATAACCTACAAATATACCACGGGATCAGAGGTGGGAACTCCATCTTGTCAATCGCTAAGTGCCGAGCCGTAAGAAAGGCATGGAATTTGAACGTGTTCCCTTCTTGTCATATACGTGCAAATAACAAAAGTCAGCATGTGATTATCCTGCCTCTAAATTCTTTATTTAAGCTTTTTTTTTTCCTTTTAATTTTGAATTCTTCCCCTAAGATTAGACAAGAGACACCATGCTTTCTAAACCATTTCAATATTTAAAGTTCATCGAAATATAGGATGCTAACCCCCCTTTCTCTCTCCATTTTTTTTTTTGGGGTAGAAGAAAGGGGTTGGGAGAGGGGCGTCCCGGCATGATTATCTCCTCTAGGTGTGACCGTAAGGCCTCCAACCTTACTGGAGAATGTTCGATTCGGAGGATAATTTGGAAAAGATCCCTCCTCGCCACCATATGGATGAACCCAATGGATGAGTACATCACCCCAGTCCTACCGAGATTGGACGGATCAGAAACCGCTTTTAATACCCACGCCCAAGCCGTCAGGATCAGCTCCCTCCTGGTCATTCGCGTTCTGCCATTTAATCAATGCTCCGGCATCTACCGTGACTCGAATTCGGATCACTTGCATGGAAGCTAAGGCCCGTTCCGCCAGCCCACTCCCTCGATGGTCTTTCTCTCTTCCTTTTGAGGTAATATCTTATAATAGCATGTGCATCAAATATAACAACTACATTAAAGGGCAATTCAAAAACATCTCCCATACGACACGTGTCTGATTAACTCATAGAAAATTAGTAGGGAGGGGTGCAGGGGACATTAAAGGACAATCCAAAAACATCTCTCATGCTATACATATCCGATTAACTCATAGAAAATTAGTAGAAAGGAGCATAGGGGATAACTACATTAAAGGGTAATCCAAAAATATCTCCCATGTGACATATGTCCGATTAACTCGTAGAAAATTAGTAGGGAGGGGCACAGGGGACAACTACATTTAAAGGCAATCCAAAACATCTCCCATGCGACATGTGTCTGATTAACTTATAGAAAATTAGTAGGGAGGGGCGAGGGGACATTAAAGGGCAATCCAAAAATATCTCCCATGCAACACGTGTTCGATTAACTCATAGAAAATTAGTAGAGAGGGGCGCAGAGGAGATGAACAAAGGCAATCTAAAAGCACCTGCATGTGCAACATGTGTCCAAGTAATTTACACAGAGTTGGTAGAGAGGGTCCGAGAGAAGATCAGTGTCCGTTTCTCATATTAATGTGATATGCCATCTTCCTTATCTAATCTTTATATACCTATCTAAGAAAGGATTTAAGCCACGAAAAGAAGATTAAAAAAATAAAAGAAGTGAATCTAGAAGGAGAGGTGGCATCCATGTATGCTTGGATTATACATGGATGAATAGAAAAAAAGTCTATTTTGGTTGCCGTTTGATTGAGATCTCGGAGGCACAGTTGCTCTAGGAAAAAGGAAGAAAATAGAAGAAAAAAATAGGCTAGTGAATGTGAAATGGCTAGATCAGCATGAGCCACATGGGAGAAGATAGTAGCAGATCTCTACTTTGTCTCTCTCCACAATCTTTTGCACATATCTCTCCATAATCCTCTTCATAATCTTTTCTGGGAAGATATACTAGCTATGGGGACACGTGGTGGGGAAGGAGGGCAGGAGGCTGGATTTGGCCTTTGAATCCGTTGCTGGGTTGGGATAAGGATAACTTCATAGAAAATAATATAGGCTATCCCGAGACTATATATGTGTCTCCATTAGATCCAAGGCTCTACCGTGTCCATCAATTAGATTAGGTACATCCTCCTTTATTTATTTATTTTTACTATTTTTTTCTTCCCATTTCTGATGCATGTGAGGGGTTGTTGCTCGAATAGTAGCCTTCCATTTCTGGCATGCATCAGAGAGAGGGACAGCATGCTATTTACTTTTATTACCCTATCAAGTATGCAGGCAAGACTGGCATGTTTGCCGTATATAATTTATTTTTTACTTTTTTTTTCTCTTTTCATTATTGACACTGGATACATGTGAGGGGTTGCCACCCGACTAGAAGCCTTCCACTTCTTGCATGTGTTAAAGAGAGAAAGAAACCGTAAATTATGTGCTTTTATTTTCCTTGCAAGTATTTAGGCAAGCCTTACGTGTTTGTCTTATATGATCTTTTCGCTCCATGGCCTAAATATATGGAAAGCAGAGCAAAAAAAGGAAAAGAGATATCTCCACATGGTTAATACGTAAGAAGAAAAAAAGAAAAAAAATCTAAAAAGATAAAAATCTTTGCTATGTAGAGATTTTTTTTTTAATTTTTTTTCGAGCAAAATTTATCGAAAATCGAGGAAAAAAATAAAGGGGATCTCTCAGGTAGAATAGAGGAGAAAAAAATTTTCTTTGGGAAAGATTTTTTTATTTTTCATGACATACTTTTGAGTATCCACGGAGAGAGGAAAAGAAGAAAAAATATATTTCTAAAAAATTAAAATAAATTATTATGTAGAGAGTTTTTTTTTCTAACAGGCAAAATTTATGGAATAACGGACAGAAAATGAAACAAATAGGATGTTAGAATAGAGAAGGAGAAAATTGTAGAGAAGATTTGTTTTCTTTCTTTTTCTCCAAAAATAATATGAAATTTATGCAAAAAAAGTTTGAATGTGTCACGATTGGATTTTATTTTTTATGATTTTTTTACTATGTTTCTTCTCCAAAACCAAAGGATCCAAAAAAGATTGAAAGAAAAAGAGAGAAAATAATTGAAAAATAAAAGTGAGGAAAATGAGATCATGCTATTAAAATTTTTGTTTATTTATTTTTTCATATGTTAGGAAAGAAGCCGAGAAAAAATAGGTGAACAATGGATGGAAAATGGTTGGAAAAAAAGAGAAAAAATATGAATGTATTATATTTTTTCCCTTTTCTATGTCAGTTTTTTTTTCATCTAATGGACGGTGAGGAAACAAGTAGGAAAAATTCTAAGAAAATTATTTGTTGCAAGAGGTTTTGAGAAAAAAAATTGATAAATGAGGGTAGATTTACTTTTTTTTGTTACCAAATGTCAAATAAATGAGGGCTAAAAAAATGAGAATGCTGAAATTTTGGAGAGAAGGAAAACATGCAAAGTGCTTCCATGCCCTATTTGGATCCATCATTTTTTGGTCGGATTCGGGAAGATAGCTTGCAAATGTTGAGATTTTAGCCATTTCAAGTCACTTAGTCATGAGATTTGTGGTCTTTCTCTTGATCATGAGAATAAAAAAATTCTATTTCTTAGTCGGATTCAATCACTAGATCAGTGGTCTTCCTCTTGATCACTAGAAAAAAAATTTGTCTCACTCACCAAAAAAAAATCATGGCATGGGGCATTGGGCGAGGGTTTTGGGTGGGGAGAGGGTGAAGGTTTTGGATGGGGAGGGAGTGAGGATTTTTGTTGACTTCAGAAATGATTTTGATGATTACAAAATATTAGAGCATAAAATTATACTAATATCTCTCAAGTATTTTAAAGAATATTTTTGTATAAGAAAAATACTGTTGAAAAAAATAAAATATGTTTAAAGATCAATTGAATCAAGAAAAATCAATTTTAGAGACAAATTGTTTAAGAAAAGTCTTATTGAAGATTTGGAGTCGACTCCCATTTGAATCGAGCCGACTCTGGCATAAATAGGGACTGGCACGACTAACTTGGCATGAAGCCAAGCCGACTCGGATTGAATCCAAGCTGGCTCTCTCAGAAAGACAAAGGGGTAAATTTCAAGTTACTGAGGATTGAGCCGACTTGATTCAAATCGAAGCCGACTCTCTCAATAGGACAGAAGGCTGAAATTCAGGTTATTGAGAACCGAACCGATTTGATCCAAATTGGAGCTGATTCTCTCAGAAGAATAGATCGTTATATTTTTGAGAACTGAAGTTGAGCCAACTCGAAAAGCAATAGAGCCGACTCGAATCCAAATCGAGCCGACTTGAGTGCTTCTAATAGGCATAATGTTTAGTTTTGCAGTGAGTCCAGTTTTATCCAAACCTATTTTCAATGACTATTTTCTACCTCCAATGGCCAAAAATGGCTACTTTTGGGTTTAAATTAATCAGAACTTAGAGGGAATCAATAAAACTTAAAAAGAAAAATAAGAGAATAAAGAGAAGGGAATTATTCAAGTGAGAAAGAGTACTTTGAGTATTCATTAGCTTTCAAGAGAGTTCACCTATCTCCAACCAAATTTCTCTTGATATTTTTAGAGTGCAATCAAAGATAAGCTTAAGTGCATTCACTGTTAGCATTCAAGGCTTCTTCAAGCGAGCTTCAACGACAACAAATCAATCATTCAAAAGATTTTTATTTGTTGTACTGCTTTCTATTCTGAAATTTCTATAACAGTTTCAATGGGGGCTGAAACTTGAAAGGTAGGATTGATCCAAACCCTGAATTAGATTGAAAGCCTTTGGATAAGGTTTGTAAAGATTTTGATTGGTTGACCTGAGCTAAAACCAATTAGATTTGTTTGTGAGCCCCGATAAAATAAACTCGCTATAATTAAGTTGATTATAGTGAAATTGTTAGATGTGTGCCCTAGAAAGCTAATTGTTGGCTGACACATTTATATTTTCAGGGCCTATTCTTTTACTTGTAAAATTTTATTATTACTAAAAGGATATTTTTTATTTTCAATCATATTTATGTGTCTATGATTTGTCTTAAAAATTAACAAAGATGATATTGTATATTTCGAAGGTGTTGAAAATTTGAAACATACATTATTAGTGGTTAGTTTTTAAATACTCTCGATCATAGGATCGTCATAGAAGACAGTGATCAATCTATTTAAAATCGATACATAGATCACCTCCCTTATGGACAGATGAGTCTCGAGTCTATAGTATGGTAACACTGGGGTGAGAGTACAGATGATTGTTAGAGAATAACTTACACTAAACGTGATCAATATGAAAAATCATTTAGATGTCTACTCACTCATTAGTGATCTTCTCGATGCTGTAGTGGTGTGAGTGGTCCTTTGACCTGCGATGTGTTGACTATTTACAGTAAAGCTATTGAGTTTGACTATATATTTTTTTGGTCCCTAACCATTCGGATCCTTACTGTGTATGTTGGCTATAGTAGATTCAAATTTTCTATTAAAGTAGGATGCACCTAGATGAAATCTATCGATCTTAGTAGAAAAGGAGAAGTCTTATACAATTCGCAAGACTGAGTTTAGAAAGTCTTCGGTCGAAGTAAGTGTGAATACTGAAAAATTTTTTTTATGAAATTGATAAGTGAACTTGAGTCGAACCAATCTGATATATGATTTACGATGGAGTTTGATGAGTTCTCCATGACCTTTATCAAGTCAAGACTCATGATAGAAGGACTTCATCACACGGTAACTGTACCTAAAAGTTTATATTTTTTTATTTTATTGGATTGCCACTACATATTGCTAGGCATCATTGATGAATTGTGAGAACTCATTAGTATTATTTTTGGATCAACGATCCTTGTTTGGTTGAGCTAGAATTATTCTAATCTATTGAAAGGAGTTTCGATGATACTGTGATGGAGATCACGGTATGTCTCACTATCAAATAGAATAGAACCTGAGAGGTCACACACAAAAGGAGTTTGACATGATTAATAGCTTGAATCAAATTTAAATTATCAATTTGATTGATGGTTTGAATTTAAAAACTACTAATTTATAAGTGTTACAGATTCAGTAACTGCTAATTGTTAGCACTGAAACTTAATCATAAATTTGTGATTTAATTGAGACTAATTAAATTATGGATAAAATTTTAGTTAATTTAAATTTAATTTAATTTAATTTAATACTAATTAGATTTAATTATCCAAATTAGATTTGGATTTCAAGCCTGATTGGATCAAGATTGACAGCCTTTCGAATTTGATTCGATTCAGACTCAATTAGGAAGCGATTTGGATTCAACTTGTACCAAATTGACCCTAACCCTTTGAGCCCAAGTTTCTTGGGCTTTTCTCTCCATTTGGCCAACAAGAAATTAGAGTGGACGATGATTTTTCTTACTACTTTTGTCATGCATGCATGAAGCGGTATGGAGAGGGGGTTTCTTGATTAGTTAGGATACCTATTTAGATAGGGATAAAGCCTAACTAATTCCAACTGATTCTTATCAGATGTTGGATGGGAAAATAAGGTAATTTTGTGTGATAAAATTATAAAAGGGATTGGTTTTTGGCATGAGAAAGATCACTGATTTTTTGTGCACTAACTACCTCATGCCCCCTTTCCTTCTCCATGCCAACCACCTCTCATCCCTTCTCTTCCACACCCTTATTCCACATCAAATAAAGATCTGAGAGAGAGCCTTTGAGAGAGAGAAAAAAATCAAGAAAAGATTTTTTGATTTTTCTTGGTGGTTAAGATCAATCTCCAAGATCCTATACAGGGCTGTATCAAGTAGATTTAGTAAAGGGCTCTGATTCAAATCGAAGAACGAAGCCTGCAAGGGAGCTAGCACTCCAAAGGTTTTGAGATTTTGATCAAAATATCTCTATATAGATATCAGTAGAGGTCGGGTGCTTACACGGCTACGAAGCAACCCCAGACATCCGTTGGATCCGATCTAATAAAGGAGGGAAAAGCGATCAGGTATACCTTCTTCTTGCTATTTATAATTTCAGATCTATGTTCATAAATTTATTTATATATGTTAGACAATCCTAGGCTTGATTATGATTTAGAATCAGTATGCTTAGATTAGATTAAAATTTTTAAATTTTACTTCCACTCTGATTGGCATAACCTATCAATCTATGTATGCGAATCAGCTAATTTTCTAATAGAAATTTCTAAGGAGTTGCTTGAGGAGTGGACGTAGGTACTTGAAGTGCACTGAACCACTATAAATCTATTATGTTTGTATGTATGCATCCTCATTTACTACATCTATTTTTAGTTCAGCTTTTATTTACTGCACTTCTTAGTTAAAAATTTTAATAACCCAATTTACCCTCCTCTTGGATTGTCTAGCTGGGCAATAGTTTTAGATGGGATTTCTTTAAAAAAAAAAGTAGTTTACTTATTTATGGGGTTGTATATTCCTTTTATGTACACGTCCCTATACTTTTTTTTCATGATATATGGCATAGGAACATTTGGTCGGACTTTCTAAAATGGAAAAGATCCGTAATGAATATATATATATATATATCCATTATATGTATATATTCTAAATTAATATTTTTTTCATATTATTAATAGTATATTTAGACATATTTCTGGTGCATGTTGTATATTTACTTGCTTATTATTTCAGATTTCATAACAGCCCAATTTGGAAGAGAGACATATGTAATTTAGATTTCCTCATCTTAAGATTTAAAAAAAATTCTTAAATTGCTGTTATTTTTTTTCTAATTTTTTCAAATTGTCCAATTGCTGCAGTTCAGTTATGATGTTCCAGCCAATTGGGAGCAAAGCTGACAAAAAATTGCAAGTATTTATTTTATTGATAATATTTATTGCTTTTTCTTTTTAATGAATATATGCAATTTTAAAAATATAAGTACCTCATTTTTTTAAAGTTGGAATTTCGATTCTTTGTTTCAGTCTTTCTTTCATTTTTTGTATAGAAAAATAACTCATTGATAAATTCTATATTATAAATTATTTTATTTGATATTTGATTCAAAATTTTATTTTAATTGCAGATATGGATATTATTAAAATATCATAAAAATTAATGTTAGAAGATATTATCAGTATGCTAGCACTTCAGGGTCTTACTTATAATGCTGAATTAAAGAATGACATATTTGTTGATCCTATAATTGATTTTGATGAATATCAAACTTTGAATAATTATGATACTAATCATGTATTTTAAGAGTAGATGTAGGATTTCTAAAATACTTATAATAGAAAAATTATCTAAAATTATCTTTGAAAGAAATTCTCTCAAGTTGCCAAGCCAAAGTACTTTAAAGAACATATTTTTTCATGTTTGATCAAGAGGAGTCGACTCCTAATGAAGAAGAGTCGACTTTAGCACGTTGAAAGAAGACTGGCACGGGCTCGTGTCAACCCCAAACAATAGGAGCCAACTCCATTTGCAGGATAGAAAGCAATTTCTACAGACCTGAGAATGAGCCGACTCGAAATGAAATTGAGTTGACTCGAAATGAAATTAAACCGACTTATGAGGAAAACAAGTCGACTCATGATACAGGACAGGCATAACAGTTAGTTTTTTTGTACTTTTTCAACAGCTAGTTTTTATTTCTAACATTCATTTCAATCTTTCCAATGGCTAAAACTCCTTCTCCAGTGACTCTCAAGCCTATTAAAAATTAAAGAATCATTTGGAAAGGAAGAGAAATGGATTAAAAAGAGAAAATCATCAAAACAAGTAAGGATTATTGAATATTATTAAAAAGAGAGGAAAGAGAGAGAGAGTTGTGCACTGATTTCATCGAGCTTTTAAAGGATAATCTTCACCAACATCTTCCACATCCTTCCAAGCATCAAAGAAGAGAAGTCAAGCATTAAAAGAGCAACTCTTTATCGACTTTCTCCAAGCTTAAAAGAGTTTTCATTTTTTATTTTATTTATGCTGAAATTTTTGTACCTTATATTTTTGAATTTTTTTTTCAAGTTTCTTTAGAGGAAAGAAACTTGAGGATTAGGTTCGTCTAAGCTCAAAATTGGATATTGTAGATTTTGGTTGGTGAGCCTGCAAAATCAACTGGGTTTAATTATGATCCTAAAAAATAATTGTGCAAGATTTTGGTTGATAATCTCAAAAAATTAACTGAATTTGTTTGTCAGTCTGGATAAAATAAACACACTGTAATCAGGTTGATTATAGTGAAACTTGCAAGAGGCTTTTGGGGAGTGGATGTAGGTATAGGGTTACACTAAACAACTATAAATTATTTTGTGTTTGTGTTGCGCCTTTTCTCTCTTGTCTTGCATGCTTTCAATCTTTACTTAGCTTGATTTAATTCTTGCATAGCCTTAATTATATCTTGATTCTGCTGTTGCTTGCATTATACACATATCAAATACACAACTTAGCCTAAATTGAAGCACATATTTGCTTAAAATTTAATTTAGCTAAAAAATTTTAAGAACTCAATTCATCCTCCCTTTTGGGTTGTTACCTTTTTGAGCAATAAGTGGTATCAAAGCTGGTGCTCTAGTATTGTTTATTGACCTAATGATCTTGAGTTAAAGATCATGACAATCCCAATTGAATCTTTTCTTGTTGAAGGCCATTCTATAGATTGACCTCTACTTTTTGATGGCTCTAATTATTCTATTGGAAAGCTAGAATGAAGATTTTCATATAAGCACATGATTATAGTTTATGAAAAATTATGACCAATAGCCCACACGCACCCAATGTATTGATTGATAAAGAAATAATCCAAATAAATGCTAAAGCTATAAATATACTTTATTGTTCATTAGATATAAATGAATTTAATATAATTTCTTCATGTATTTTATCTAAATAAGTATTGAAGAAATTGAAAATAATTTTTGAGGGAACAAATCAAAGAGAAGAATCAAGCTCTCAAGAAGATAAGGAAGCTCATCCTAACATATGCCTCATGGCTCATGAGGATGAAAAGAAGAAGAAGAAGAGAAAACAAAAGAAAAAGAAAATATTGATTAAGGGGGAGCAAGACAAAGAAAGAAAAAATGAAAAAAAGGAGTGCATCATAAATCCTTACCTCATGGCTAACAACGATGAGGTATTCTTTAAAAACTCTTCCAAATTTTCTTTTAAAGAATTATTTGAAGCCTTTAATAATTTAATGGATGAATATAAAAAGATAAGACTGAAAAATAAAAAAATAAAAAAATCTAATATATTTTTGGCTTAAGAGAAGAACAAGCTTTTGATTGAAAAATAAGATCTCTTGAAAGAAAAAAACATTAGCTAAAGAAAAAAATAAAATTTTGATTGAAAAAGAAACTCTTTTGAAAGAAAATAACTCTTTAATTAAGAAATTTTTTTTTCTAAAATTTTAAAACTCTCTTTTGGAAGAAAATGGCAAACTAAGAAAAGAGATTGAAAATTTGAATTCATGCTTGAAAAATTTACAATTGGATCTTAAAAGCTTCAATCTATTTTGAATAATCAAAAGGCTATTTTCAATAATGCAGGAATTGGGTATAATTCTTTAAGAAAATAAAAATTTATAAAAAATAAGTTCACAAAAGATTCACTTGAAAATTATTCTATTAAATATTTTAAATGTAACATTAAAAAAATTGGTCATATATTAGTCAAACAAATTTAGGTTCCAAAAGGAGCCATATGCTTTAATCTCTGTAGATCCAAGATGACTTGGGTATCAAAATTTAGCAAATAATTTTGCAGGTATACCAAAGATCCAATAGAATGAAAAAAAAATATTTAAAAATAGATGCCTTGGGAATGAAGTTGGATGGGTGATGATATTTGATAAAATCTATTTTTTTTTACATCATGCCATCATCATTTGCTGGATATATTCTAATTAATTAATTGATTTTGATGATTGATTAGTGCTTGCAGTGATTATGTTCTATGATTTGAATATTTGGACTTGTTGATTTTATATTAAATTCAAAATTCGCATGCCTTCTTCTATGAATTATGTGTAGTTGATATAAGCATATGCTCTCTTCAAGATTTAGCATGCTCTTTTAACTCCTCATGCATTGTTATGTACTTGAAAAACTTAAATTAAAATGAATTTAATTGTATATAAATCTATTTGATTGCAAAAATAAAAATAAACTAATTTTTAACATTCTCCCCATAAGATGCTTAACTACCTAAATTTTTCTAAAATTTGCATGATCTAAGCACTTGAAGGTAAGACACTCTAATCATAAGAGATCAAGTGCATGATGTATTAATTTGCATTGCATATTAAGTTTTTTCCTAAGGATTTGAAACTCTCTAGTTAAACTAAACTCATAGAGCCCCTATCTAGATTCTCATTATTTGAATATCCTTGATTTGATTGTTTATCTAACCCCTAATTGATTAATTTTTAATCCTCCAATTTGATCTAAATACCATTCTTGATCCTCAATTTGATTGTAAATCAATTTTCATTTAATTTGAAATTTGATCAAATTTTCTTGATTTGAAGCTCCTTTGAACTATTTCGATATCAAGGAGTCAACTCTTGAAATAGAGGAGTCGACTCAAGTTCTGAACAGAAAATTAAAACAGTTCTACGTGGAGTCGACCCGAGTATGAGACGAGTCAACCCCTGTGTTTGGGATGGATTTCTTAATTGACATGTCCTAAGCTCTATCTTTGATCAGAGAGAAGTTAGGAAGATTGATTTAGGCACTTACTTTTACGAGAGTTAATTGGGGACAGTCATTTGGACATGCTTGACCACCCTCTCCTTCTACCCAATCTAAACTATCATTTTAGGATTATTTTGACCTATGCTTATTTAGGATGCTAGGACTCATTTCATAGAACTTTTAGTAACCCTAGCAAATTAATTTTTGATAGTTATAGATGGTATACATTTTGGATGTTTTGATGTTACTTTTTAAAAATCAATGAAAATTATATTCTTTTTTTAAAAAAAATTATGATGTGATCACTTGCCTAATATTTACACTTGAATATTTGTTTAATATTTGCATTATCCATAAAACTAAGGAGAAAAATATAAAGCTTATTTCTTTGAAATTAATTAAATGTGCACAATTTGAAAGAAAAAGGAAGAGAATTAAGAAAATTAAAATTTTTTGACACTAATTATGAAAAATAGGGGGAGAAAACATCATTGGAATATTAAAGAAGAAATCATTTTAGGACTTAATAAAAATAAAAATTATTGATAATCACTTGAACTTAGCTTATCCTAATCTATTTGTGCACTCTTGCTGTTTTATTCATTTGATTTGTTTTGGAAAAATCATGTTTGAGACTTAATTGAAAAAATATTTCTAAACTTAATTAATAAGAAAAAATATTTTACTTATCTTAATTTTGTCGTATGATTTTGTTTCAGCACTCATGTTGTCTTGTTTAACTTGTTTTGAAGAAATCATTGATGAATGCTTTGATTATTATCACTTTTGTTAGTATGAAGTAAAATTTGAAAAATATTTTGCTTCAAATGATCATTTTTGAAAAAATAAATTTAAAAAATACTCTTTTTGAATCTTTTGAAATTGATATTAAGCAAAATATTTTAAGAAAGCTGTTATTTATCTTTAAAACTAAATATTTAAAGAAGATTTCAGTTTTAATCAATTGGTATCGTGCAACTTACTATTTGCCTTGTATTTCATTGATCTACCTTTTGGCAAAAAGAAAAGAATATTTTTTTATTTCAAATCTAATTTTACAAAGCTTATATTCTTAATATGATATCATTTGAGATAAACTAAGTAAATCGATACCGTTTTCTAACTTAATGTATGATGCTTCTTAAGAAAAGGAAGAGATATATTTGAAAATCTGATTAAAAAATTAATTTCATCCAAAGAGGGAGATATCTATTTTGATTAAAATGAATCTAAATTCTAGTTATTTTTGAAAAGAAAAATGTGCCATAAAATCTGAACTTGATACAATTTAGTGCTTAAAGGGGAAGAAGTATTTGGCACATCATTATACAAGTTATGAATTTGATACAATTTATTTGATTTTGATGATACATTTTGCTCTAATACATTTATGATATCTTTTTTGAATTTAATTGGTTGATATTTATTAAGAAAAGGAAGAAATGAACTTCCAAATGCTTGACTTTGATATGCTAAATTTCTTATTCTGAAAAGCTTTATCCTTCTTGAAATTCTTGAAGTTCAAAGTAATTTTGTAACTGAATTTGAGAATCTTTTTAGTGCATCAATTTTATTCAAAAAGAAGAAGATGATCTTTAAATCTATATTGATCAAAATATGTATAATTCTTTTAGGATAATTGCTATTTGAATTGAATCTCAAAATATTTGGTATTAAGAAGAATTAAATTGATTGTTTTAAATTGATTACTTTTCAAAGAAACAAACTCAAACTTTTTTTACTTGGTTTCAAACAGAATTTCTCAAGAATATTATCATAATTGGTATCATAATTCAAAATATCGGTATCATGATTCTCACAGTTGATATCAAATAATTTATTCTTGCCTTCAACTCTATTGCTTCATCTTTGGCAAAAGAAATAAATATTTAGTCTCAAATATATTTTGCATTGATATATTCTTGACATCATATCGAGACAAATTCAAAAAAAATATATACTTTTTTTTAGACTCAAATGGATTGAGAACTCTTAAAGAAAGAAAAAAATGATTTCTGCAAATTTAAATATGATTTGTGCTTTGCTTTGAATCATCTATTCTAATCCGTAGTTCTAAAATTTGAATTTGAAAGTTAAATCCAAGTTAAATTTGAAAGGAAGAAAAGTCAAATCAAATTCTGAAAATTAAATATGTGTATTGATTTTGATGATTATTTTTAAATCATTCTCTTGTGTTTTTTGATGCTATCAAAAAGAGAGAGAGTTGTGATGAGTATATACTTAAAATGATTAAATATTCTTGAAATGATTGGTATGCTTATATATTGCTTGAGATTATATGAAATGAGCATCTTGGTATCAAATTTATAATTCCATTGAAGAATTTATGAAGTATATATTTATATGTAGTTATTTTATCACTTCATAACTTATATTAATAATTTAATTGAAATATATTATATTTTATTTATGCATATACTCAAAGTTTTATCATTATCAAAAAGAAAGAGATTGTTGATGCTATGATTGATTTTGATGATTATCAAATTTTGAGTAATTATGGTACTAATCATATGTTTCAAGAGTGGGTATAGGATTTTAAAAGTGCTCACAATGGATAAATTATCTTTGAAAGAAATTCTCTCAAGTTATCAAGCCAAAGCACTTCAAAGAATATATTTTTTCACGCTTGGTCAAGCAGAGTCGACTCTTAATGAAAAAAAGTCTACTCTGATATGTTGGAAAAAGACTGGCACAAGCTCGAATCGACCTCTGGACAGTAGGAGCCGACTCTATTCATAGGACAGAAAGCAATTTCTGCAGGTCAGAGAACGAGCTGACTCAAAATGAAACTTAGTCTACTCAAAATAAAATCGAGCCGACTCATGAGGAAAATGAGTCGACTCATAACACAAGACAGACATATCAGCTAGTTTTTTTATACTTCTCCAACGCCTATTTTAGCCCTTCTAACAACTAAAACTCCTTCTCCAGCCACTTCCAAGCCTGTTAAAAGATAGAGAATTATTTGGAAAGGAAGAGAAGTGGATTAAAAAAAAAATCATCAAAACAAGTGGGAATTATTGAATATCATTGAAAAGAGAGGAAAGAGAAGGAGTTGTGCACTAATTTCATATAGCTTTTAAACAGCAATCTTCACCAACATCTTCCACATCCTCCCATACATCAACAAAGAGAAGTCAAGCATCAAAAGAGCAACTCTTAATCAACTTTTTTCGAGCTAAAAAAAAATTATTTTTTATTTTATTTATGCTGAAATATTTGTATCTTATATTTTTGGATTTTCTTTATAAGTTTTTTGGAAGAAAAAAACTTGGGGGTTAGGTTTATCCAAGCTTGAAATTGGATATTGTAGATTTTGATTGGTAAGTCCGCAAAAACAACTGGGTTTAATTGTGATCCCGAAAAATAATTATGTAAGATTTTGGTGGGTGATCCCAAAAAACCAATTAGATTTGTTATGAGTCTGAATAAAACAAACACGCTATAATCGGACTGATAATAGTGAAATTTTCAAGAAGCTCTTGAAGAGTGGATGTAGATGCGTGGTTGCACCGAATCACTATAAATTATTTTGTGTTTGTATTGTACTTTTTCTCTCTTGTCTTGCATGTTTTCAATCTTTACTTACCTTGATTTAATTCTTGCGTAGCCTTATTTATATCTTAATTCTGCTATTGCTTGCATTATATACATCTTAAACATATACAACTTAGCCTAAATTGAAGCACATACTTGCTTAAAGTTTAATTTAACTAAAAAATTTTGAGAATCCAATTCACCCCCCCCTCTTGGGTTGTTATCTTTTTGAGCAACAATCTTTTTTAGATCTTTTATAGATGTTGTTTTAGATGAGCAGGATGAAGTATCTGAGGCAACTAGGGTTTGGGGGTGCTCCAATATTGATGAGATTACATCAGAAGATGCTGTATTGGTTGCTATAAAAAACTTAAAGCAAAAATTTGGATTTAAAATTGAGGATTTCAATTTTACTGATCAGGAGTATTTTAAATATCTATATCTAAAAACATATAATGAGCATTCAAATCTTGAAATTGAGCTCAGTCAATCGAAGTGGGAGTATGAAGTATTGTTGAGAAGGCACAACACATTTATGGCTGAGTTTGATGAGCTTCAAAAGGAATTGACTAAGTATAAGAAAATGTCTAATCATCCATGGGAGAAAATTAAGATTCATGATGTTTGTTTATTCCTTTTTTGGTGTCTAGCTTATATGTATTTTTCATATTTCCTAACCTTGCTAGATTAACATATGCTGTCAAGCATAGTTTGCTTTCATCTTATATATGTATGTCGATGTGTGGGTGTATCTTTGTTTGTATATCTGTATGGCAAAAAAGTTGTAACAAAAATCCAACTTACTTGATGTAGAAAGGTGATCCTGTAATAGAGTTTGCTAAATTTTTATGTGTGTATTCCAATGTCACTCTTTTTTTGAGAAACTTTTAAATATAGCTTTTCTTATTTGGTCAAATGGATAGAATGATCTTCAGTAAAATGTTAGATCCTTGGTAATGACCAGTTGAACTTTCTAAATGGTCTCCATGCTTCCTAGAGAATTATTTTTTGTTAGGAAAAATTTAGTGGGTAGCATGAATTATCAATTTTTGGGTAATATCCAGTTGAACTTTCTAAATGGTGTGCATGTTTTCTAGAAAATTATTTTTTTTTGAAGAGGAAAACTTTAGTAGCTAGCATGAATTATCAATTTTTTTCAGGAGAAAATCTTGCGTACATGATGAATGAGGTCATTATACGGCAAATAAGGGGAGATTTGCTTTTTTTTTTTTTGTTCCCAAATTTCGAACAAATGAGGGCCAAAAAAAATTGGGATTGCTGAAATTTTGGGGAGAAGAAAAACATGCAAGGTGCTTCCGTGCCTTATCTGGATCGGCCATTTCTTGGTCGGATTCGGAAAAACGGGCTGCAAATGTTGAGATCTTGGCCATTTCAAGTCGTTTAGTTATGAGATCTATGCTCTTCCTCTCAGTCATGAGAACAAAAAAATTCTATTTCATGGTCGGATTCGGTCACCAGATCTGTTTATGTCCTTAGTTAATTCATTGAATTAGAGATGTATTAACCAGGTCAAATTAAGTACTGACTATTTATATCAACTTGTGTTAATTAATCAATCCTAGCTATATTGGGAAACACCTGTTTATGTTCATTGCATTCTCTTGACTCATTTATCTGCAGTGCTTTTTGATAATATACACTTAGGGTGAATTTGGTTATACTTTTTAATTTTTAATTTTTATTTTTTAAAAAATATTTTTTATTCTTTTTATTTTTACTACAGAATAAAAATAAAAATACAAAAAAAATATTTGATAACTATCACCCTCTTCTTATCAAATGGAGAAAGTAAAGAAGCCAAAGAAGCTCTTTTAGGAGCATGAATATTTTTATCCAAAGAAATTTTCCTGGTCCATCGCATCCAGTTGTGCTCCACCATCAATGAGCACCCTCACCATCTGGAACCGTCCCTTGAATGCCGCCTAATGGAGTGCCGTCCACCCATCTTGGTCCCTCCCATCCATCGCCATCCCTCATGCTAGGCCGCTCTGTATGCCGGTGATGTTGCCACCATGCACCGCCCGATGGAGCGTATCGCTCAGTCCCAATGCATCGTAAAGCCCTGTGTGGCCCCAATCGATGGCGAGGTCGAACGGCGTCTTCCATCCATCTCTCGTTTGCACGAGCCGAGCATCGTAGGGAGTAGAATGGGATCCACCTGTGTGAGTCGGCCCAATCGGGATTACTGCCGCCAGAGGTGACATAGAGGTGGATGGCATCGAGGTCCCCCCCGCTGCCACGATGTGGAAGGACGTTCGGGCATTGGGTCCGGCGGTGCCGGCCTAGGTCGGATTGGGTTTAGATCCGACGAGGAGGGAGATGAGATCGGTGCAACCTGAGGTGGCGGTGGCTGCATGGAAGGCAGAGAGCTAAAAGGAGGGAGAGGGGGAGGGGGTCGGGGTGAGTCAGGATAAGTCGGGAAGAAGCAGAAGCAAATTTTAAAAGGCAAAAAAAAATTTGCTTTCGACATAAAGTAAATATTTTTGATTTTTTAATTTTTACTTTTTAATTTTTGAATTGTTATCAAGCACTACTTTTTGATTTTTATTTTTTAAAAATTAAAAAGATAAAAAAAAAACTTTTTTAGGGGCTAACCAAACGCATCCTTATTTTATGCAGGGCTGTTTACTGTTCCTTTTTTAGGGAGCATTTGATGCTTCTGTTGTAGGTTTTAGAGTGAATTTTCTTTTCTTCATTTCTTTTGGCGTTATTTTATGGTTTATTTTGCTGTCATGTATTATTATTACTAGCTAATCTCTGTATCTGGATTATGTCACATTGGTCCTGTTAGTTGAAATACTTGACCAAACAATTAATCAGACAATTTGTATGTTCCCCTTGACATGTTCCGGGCACTTTTAACTTTTCTTCTGTAGTCTATAATCTCTTTGATTAGCAACATCTCAATGAGTACTCTTTGTGAAATCATCTTCAATGTAGATAGCCTCCATTTCTTTTTCTTCCATAGCTCAAAATGATCCTCTTTAAGGTATTTATCATGTTTGAGGGTAGCAGTAGTCATGCTTATCTTGGTTAGTTCGAGATGCCTGTGTCCTACCATGGTGAGTAGTAGCACATATTATTGCAACCTTGTTTAAGCTACTCTATAAACTACATTTCAAACGATATTTTTGGTTCATCTGTATCTATTGGATGACTTTGTCATAAAAAATGTGCATATCTTATGAACTTACTATATATTGGACGCATAAACAAATTCTACATTCTACGAATATAAGTATGAAGAACCCATATACTAAATTTGGATAGTGCCAGACTAATGTTTGTGAAGGATAGACAATGAATAGTTACACGAAGATACCTGAGAATCTGAGGATATGACTAATGTTATTACCACCTACGATTTTAAGTGTCAAAAGTTTGGCTAAATTTTGGTTAAACATGCCATAATTTTGAAGGAAAATAAATAGATAATCATGTGCTATCAAATTAAGGTTGAAGCTGATACTAGCAAATATGATATTTCTGTTTCCACCAGTCATTATTGGAGAAATTACTGTCATCGGTTTTTACGTTAGGAGTGATATTAGTGAGTGGATTGCCCCATACGTAAGTTATAGAAAATTTGGGAAATGAAATAATTGTATTGGGAAGGATGTGTCATTGAGTGGTGGGGAGGCAGTTTGTCAAGTTTTAGTGAAGTATAATCTTTTAACGAATACTGCTTGAATTATTGTTTAGTTCAGTCTGAGATATATGAAAAATTCATGAATCTGTGATTGTACAATTGATTGAAGCAAGTTAAACTAAAGAAGTTTTGATTGGATTTTAAACAGAATAGAGTAATAGATCTTCGTACCTTTTGTTTGCATAAATAAGTTTACATGTAGAAAATAAATATAATTACATATTGTAGTAGGTTCCCTAGAGTGGTCAAAATTCAAGAGGCTGATACGTGATAATAGTATAGATATTTTTCATCATGCTTTTGACACAATAGACCATAGTTTGCCATACTGTTCTATACTATTTGGTACCGGATGTACCATATTATATCAATACAAAATCAGTATGAAACTCAACTTCGAGTTGATACAAGCCTCGTACCGATCAATACTCAAGCATACCATACCTAAATAAAAATTGAAAAAAAATGATTAGAGAGCTATTTGGCATAGGATGAGTACTATACCATATTGATCTAGTAAGATTTCGATATGGTATCCGATATCGAGATTGCGGAGCTTGCAGTGGACCGTGTAATATTTGAGATCCAAGGCTCCACTGCGCCTCACAGTCGGATTAGGTACACCCTCCTTTATTTATTTTATTTACTATTTTTCTCTTCTCATTTCTAATGCATGCTAGGGGTTGCTATCAGAATAGCAATCTTCCACTTTTGGCATGCATCAGAAAGAGGGACAGCATGTTATTTACTTTTATTGCCCTGTCAAGTATGCAAGCTAGGCTGGCGTGTTTGCCTTATATAATTTTTTTACTATTTTTTTCTTTTCATTTTTGATGCTGGATACGCACGAGGGGTTGTTGCTAGACTAATAGCTTTTTACTTCTCGCATGAGTCAGAAAGAGAAAGAGACCACACATTGTACTTTTATTTTTCTCACAAGTATCTAGGCAAGCCTTGCATGTTTACCTTATATGATCTTTCCCTCCATGGCCTAAATATATGGAAAGCAGAGTAAAAAAAAAAAAAATATATCTCCACATAGTTAATGCATGAGAAGAAAAAAAGGATAAAAAATTAGAAAGATAAAAATCTTTACTATGTAGATATTTTTTTTTCTTTTCTCTTAAGAAAAATTATGAAAAATTGAGGAGAAAAGTAAAGGGGATCTCGTAGGTAGAATAGAAAAAAAATTTTCTTGGGGAAAGATTTTTTATTTTTCATGATATACTTTTGAGTATCCACGTGGAGATGAAAAAGGAGAAAAAAAATATTTTGCTAGAAAGTTAAAATAAATTGTTATGTAGAGATTTTTTTTTTCTCACAATAAGAATTTATGGAACAATGGAGAAAGAGAAAAATTGTAAAAAAGATTTATTTTTTTTCTCCAAAAATGATCGGAAATTTATACAAAAAAAAAGGTTTGAACTTGTCATGGTTGGATTTTGTTTTTGATGATTTTTTTTACTATGTTTCTTCTCCAAAACCAAAGGATCTGAAAAACATGGAAAGAAAAAGAGAGAAAATAATTAAAAAATAAAAGTGAGGAAGATGAGATCATGCTATTAAAATTTTTATTTATTTATTTTTTCATATGTTGGGAAAGAAATCGAGAAAAAATAGGTGAACAATGGATGGAAAATGATTGGAAAAAAAGAGAAAAATATGAATGCAAAGTATTTGTGATTTTTAACAAAGACTTTCATGTTTCATTTAAAAGTTCAATCTATGTATATGATGGTAATAGTTTTTAAAGAAAACTTAGGCCTGCATGCTGGCACAATTATTTGCTTATGATGACTCGGCATCAGTTAACTACTTAACTAATTCAAGTCATCCATAATCAGTCTTGTTTAGAGACATGGTATAGTTTTGCATGTTTCTTTGCTATTTCTTTGCTACTCTTTTAATAGAGGCTTTCTTTGCTACTATTTTATTTATTTTTATCATTTTATCATTTTGTGTTTTGGTTCTTTCCATATGCTTGTATTTATTTATGAATGTATACAGTACATAACATGATTGAGTTCCAATTGGATGTTCTATTTCGTTGAGATATAGATGAGACCACTAAATCTTATCCTGAAGTCTATTTGTTCATCATCATATTTCTCTAACGAATAAAAATTTTTGTTGGATGGTACTATAGAAAATTTTGGTTGTGACAGTCAGAGACCGCTTTTGCATTATGTCTAATAAGCATAAAATTGCATAAACTACAGAAATTGTATTATGTCTTGAATATACCTTTTAATTACTTTTGACTCTAGTCTCGTGGAACTGCATAAAACTGAATATAGAATTATTATATGTCACATATTTATTGGGGCATGCACCCTTCTTTATGAAGGTAGTGAACCCTTCTAGTTAGTCAATTTTCTTTACAGTATTAATTTACTATTGTAAGCTAAATATGGAATTAGTATTGCAGCTTTCCTTGCAAAGGAGAATCTCAACACCATTGTAGCATCACGTACATCGAAAGTTGGTAAACCAATCGAGTAGGACATATTTTATTTTTTTTAATCAACCAAATAACTTCATCCATCATATATGCAACATCAAAACCTTATTCATTATATATGCAACATTTCCACCTAAAATTTACCCATCATATATGCACGATCATAACCTCATTCATCGTGTATGCAAGATTTTCTTCAAAAAAAAATTGATAATTCATGCTACCTACTATACTTTTCCTTCCAAAAAAAAAATCTAGGAAGCGTGCACACCATTTAGAAAGTTCAAATGGATATTACCAAAAAATTGATAATTCATGCTATCCATTAAATTTTTCCTCCCAAAAAATAATTCTTTAGGAAGTATGGAGACCATTTAGAAAGTTCAGTTGGTTATTACCAAGGATCTAATATTTTAATGAAAATCATTCTATCCATTTGAGCAAATAATAAAAGCTATATCTAAAAGTTTCTCAAAGAATTTAGTGACATTGGAATATACACACAAAGATTTAGCAAACTCTATTACAGGATCACCTTTCTATATCAAGTAAGTTGGATTTTTGTTACAACCTTTTCACCCTACAGATATACAAAGAAAGATTCACCCGCGCGCGCACACGCGCGCACACACACACACACACACACACACACACACACACACACATATATATATATATATATATATATATATATATATATATATATATATATATATATATATATATATATATATATATGTTGGTGCAAAAATCCGCTTGCGCCGGAGAAGCTGAAGTCGAGGAAGTCGCGGTCGCCGCTGGGACCTGCAAAGGAAGTCTAAACTGGAGGTGGGGTTACTCCGGCAAGACCCTCCGACGCTCAAGTCAGTTCGCTGCCTCAACAAGAATGGAGTGCTCGAATGGAAAATTTAGCAGAGTTTTTAGATGAAAGATGAGAGCTTATCGAATAACGTATCTGGAGTTTTCCTTTTATAGACGAAGAGGGCAACAGATTGATAGCGACGCCTGTAATCGTCTGGTAGTGGGCCACCCAGCGTCAGGAGGAATTTATTGCGGAGAGTAGTGGAGTGGGGTCGTGGCTATCACCGTGGCTCGCCACGTGGGATCAGTTATGGAGAGTGGAGCGACGTCCGCTGTCGTGACTCGTCAGGGAGTGGTGGAATCGCACAGGATCCGCCGTAGGGAGTGGAGCAGAATCGTGGCCGTTAATATGGCCGGCCAGGGAATAATGGAGCTGCATAGGGTCCGCCGCAGGGAGTGGAGCAGCGTTGTCCATTACTGCAGCCTGCCAGGGGGTCCAGACTTGTCGGCTGAAGTTCGAATGGAGTCGGTAGCGAGGTCCGGCACCCGTAGGAGTTTGGGCGAGGTCTTCCCGCAATCAGAATAGATGACGGAGTCTGGCTTCTGTAGGAGTCCGGATGAAGTCTACTTGCAGTTAGGGTCGTGGGCGGAGTCTGGCTCCTGCAGGAGTCCGGACGAAGTCTGTCTGCAGCCGTTGGAGTCGAGGACGAAGCCCGGCTCCCGTAGGAGTCTGGGTGGAGTCTTCCTGCAATTAAAGTCAAAGGCGAAGTCTGGCTCCCGTAGGAGTCCGGACAAGGCTTACCAGTAGTTGAGGTTGAGGACGGAGCCCGGCTCCCGTAAGAGTCTGAGCGGAGTCTACTTGCGGTTGAAGTCGTGGGCGGAGTCCGGCTCCCGTAGCAGTCCGGACGAAGTCCGTCTGCAGCCGTTGGAGTCGAGGACGAAGCCCGGCTCCCGTAGGAGTCCGGGCGGAGTCTTCCTGCAATTAAAGTCAAAGGCAAAGTTCAGCTCCCGTAGGAGTCCGGACAAGGCTTACCGGCAGTTGATGTTGAGGACGGAGCCCGGCTCCCGTAAGAGTCCGGGCGGAGTCTACTTGCGGTTGAAGTCGTGGGCGGAGTCCGGCTCCCGTAGGAGTCCGGACGAAGTCCGTCTGCAGCCGTTGGAGTCGAGGACGAAGCCCGACTCCCGTAGGAGTCCGGGTGGAGTCTTCCTGCACTTAAAGTCAAAGGCGAAGTCCGGCTCCCGTAGGAGTCCGGACAAGGCTTACCGGCAGTTGATGTTGAGGACGGAGCCCGGCTCCCTTAAGAGTCTGGGCGGAGTCTACTTGCGGTTGAAGTCGTGGGCGGAGTCCGGCTCCCGTAGGAGTCCGGACGAAGTCCCTCTGCAGTTGAAGTTGGCGATGGAGCTCGACTCCCGTAGGAGTCCGGGCGGAGCCCGCAAGGGCTAATCCCGCTGAAAACTTCGGCCGTGGGTATTTTGTACCCAACACTAGTCCCCCTACTTCCGAGTTTGAATTTCGAATGAAGGAAGTACAGAGAGATGGGCATGGCCGAAGTTATCCCCTTGAATCCTGTGCATAACCGCCCTTGGATATGTTGGCATTTAATGTGCGCACGTCAGAGCCCTTTTTCTGATTAAGGCGACCTGAAGGGTCTTTTCGGAACTCCCACCGAAACGTGATCCCAAGCGTCGCGCTATGGAAATTCGCGAACAGTTAATCCTCGATAGCGGTGAGTGGGACACGCGGGATACGTGTCACGCATCAGTTGGCCTAGGGACACCCACCGCCATAACTGCGCTAAGATCCGTTGGCTATTTAAACCCCCTACTCTTCCTTCGGGGCTTCATCCTGCCGAGAGGACAGCACCTTTCTTTCGTCTGAGAGCTTAGCTATTCAGCCACTTCCTCCGCACCAGTCCTTGCCGTCTTCAGCCCCTCGATTCTTCTCTAAGGGGTTCCTACGTCATGTCCTCCACCCCGGAGGCCATCCTCGAAGGGATGTCTAGGGCTTGGAGGAAGGCAAGGAGGAGAATAGCGGCCGGTGAGTTCTCCGATCGTCAAGTGGCCGCTGAGGATCCCCGTCATTTCAAAGGAGGCTCAAGGAAGAATTTTTTCAACAACAGGGGTTTAATAACGGGGGCTGCCGGGAAAGATATTCTGCCCGAGAATTTCGGAGTAGCAAGGCGGGGTGATACCGGTCAAGAGGGCAGAGCTGTCGTCACAAGCTGTGGCGGGATCCTTGATGCCGTCGGGGCCGAGGGACCAGAAGCGATCGACGTCGACGGTGGGGCAGTAAAACTTGTTGTGGGGGCGGTGGAAGTAGCGCATGCCGACCTTGCCGGAGCATTTTGGACAGTGGCTACCGCGGAGTATTCGGTGATGACGCATATCTCTGGCGCCACCGTTGCCCCCAGGGTGACTTCGGTTCTTCTTGAAACAGGTCTTCGTCGCCGCTGCCGTTGCCCTTACCGCCCCCAGGAATCTATCCCATCCTTTTCCCCCTGAGGTTGGGACTTCGGAGGTGGGGCGAAGCAAGGCGGGGCGAAAGCCGATAGGCCCGCCACACGCACTGGACACGAAATGGGAAGAGAAGTTTGCAGCTTGAAGCGGCTTCCGGCGTATCCTTTCCAAACCGTGTTCTCGATGTCGTCGATGATGTATTTATTTTATATTTTTTTTCTGGCCCACCGGATCTTGTAACGTACACCTTGTTGGTTAAAAAATGAAAAGGAGATTTTGTTACCTCGTCTGCATCTTGCATCGAACAGTCGTCTGTCGAACTTCTTCATTCTTCTTTCTTCTCTCTTCCTCCTTTTGTTCTTTTCTTTTTCACGTCGTCCTAAGGTCGTCGACGACCTCTTTTATTCGTGTTGGATTGTTATTTGCCGAGCTCCTTTTCGACTTTTACGCCGTTCGAAGATACCCGATTGTCATTTTTCCGTCAATGGCTGCAGGCTCGCTTGGGGGCCATTCGGGTCTGTGATCCCTCCCAGGGCTTGAATTTGGGGATCCGAGCCTCTGTCACCCTAAGTAAGTTGTCCTGTTTTATGTTGAAAACTTCCTCAAAAGCTGGGACTCCCGATGGGAGCCCCAGTCCTTGCGGCAACAGAGTTTTCTGTACCTCGACCGCTGTCCGTTTTCCAATCATAGCTGTCATGGTCCGTTGCCTTTCTTTTTCACTCGAAATTTTTCTCCGCTGAAGTCAAGGTGAAGTTCGGCTCCCATGGGAGTCCGGACGGAACCCTCCTGTGATTGGAGTCGTGGAGCCCAGCACCCGTAGGAGTCCGGGTGGAGTCTTCCTTGGCGTCGCGGACGGAGTCCGGCTCCCGTAGGAGTCCGGGTGAAGTCTTCCTTGGCGTCGCGGACGGAGCCCAGCTCCCGTAGGAGTCCGGGTGGAGTCTTCCTTGGCGTCACGGACGGAGTCCGGCTCCCGTAGGAGTCCGGGTGGAGTCTTCCTTGGCATCGCGGATGGAGCCCGGCTCCCGTAGGAGTCCGGATGGAGTCTTCCTTGGCATCGCGGACGGAGCCCGACTCCCGTAGGAGTCTGAGTGCAGTCTTCCTTGGCGTCGCGGACGGAGCCCGGCTCCCGTAGAAGTCCGGGTGGAGTCTTCCTTGGCGTCGCGGACGGAGCCCGGCTCCCGTAGGAGTCCGGGCCTTCCACTTTGCTCGAGCCAGGGCGAGGTTCCCCTCCCGTTCCTGGCCCGGCTGTGGGGGCGCGTTAGGGCGCTGTAAGGCCTCTCCCTCCATCCGGTCTAAAAGAACCGGGCCTTTGACTTTGCTCATGTCAGGACGAGGTTCTCCTCCTGTTCCTGACACGGCTGTGGGGGCACATTAGGGCGCTGTAAGGCCTCTCCCCCCATCCGGTCTAAACGGAACCGGGCCTTCGACCTTGCTCAAGTTAGGGCGAGGTTCTCCTCCTGTCCCTAACAGGGCTGTGGGGGTGCATATGGACGTTGTAGGGCCTCTCCCCCCATCCCGTCTAAATGGAACCGGGCCTTCGACCTTGCTCATGTCAGGACGAGGTCCTCCTCCTGTTCCTGACATGGCTATGGGGGCACATATGGGTGTTGTAGGGCCTCTCCCCCCATCCGGTCTAAATAGAATCGGGCCTTCGACTTTGCTCATGTCAGGACGAGGTTCTCCTCCTGTTCCTGACACGACTGTGGGGGCACATTAGGGCACTGTAAGGCCTCTCCCCCCATCCGGTCTAAACGAAATCGGGCCTTCGATCTTGCTCAAGTTAGGGCGAGGTTCTCCTCCTGTCCCTAACAGGGCTGTGGGGGCGCATATGGGCGTTGTAGGACCTCTCCCCCCATCCGGTCTAAATGGAACCGGGCCTTCGACTTTGTCGGGATGACGTTTCCCTTTCGCTTCTGACACAGTTTGTGCGAATTGTTCAAAGACATACAGGTATGCAACTTTCAATTAAAATGATGTTATTGGTAGTACACCCGTAAGTTTTTCGAGTTCCACAGTCGCGGGAGGTCGGCTCCTCCGAGTTCCTTAAGATAATAAGTTCCTGGCCGGACTACTTCTTTGACTTCATACGGTCCTTCCCAGTTTGGGGCGAGTTTCCCCCGGTCCTGAGGTTGCGAGACAGTAGCTCGTCGAAGCACTAGATCTCCCGCTCTAAAGGCTTTGTTCTTAACCCGGGGCGTTGTAATATCGAGCAACCTTCTGTCTGTAGGCTGCCATCTGAACCTGAGCTATCTCCCATCTTTCTTCCAGTAGGTCGAGGTTGGCTCTAAGACCTTGCGAACTTTGATGTTCGTCGAACGCCACGACTCGTGCCGATGGGAGTTTAAGCTCGATGGGGATGACGGCTTCCGTACCGAAGGCTAAAGCGAAAGGGGTCTCCCCCGTAGGTAGCCTCTGAGTAGTTCGATACGCCCACAACACATGATAAAGTTCGTCCGCCCAAGTTCCCTTCACTTTTTCAAGCCTTGTCTTAATCCCGTGCAAAAGGGTTCTGTTGGTCACCTCAGCTTCGCCGTTCGCCTGGGGATGGGCTACTGATGTGAAGTTGTGAAAGATGTTTAGATCTTCATAGAATTCGGTGAATTTTGCTCCCGCAAATTGTCGTCCATTATCAGTGATTAGGATTCTAGGCAGACCGAACCTACACACGATCGATTTCCAGACGAAATCTTGTACTTTTGCTTCCGTGATTTTTGCTAGGGGTTCGGCTTCAACCCATTTGGTGAAGTAGTCGATCGCTACGAGGAGGAACTTTCTTTGCCCAGATGCCATGGGAAAAGGGCCAAGGATATCCATCCTCCATTGCACAAAAGGCCATGGGGCACTCAAAGGTGCGAGCTCGGTGGTGGGCTGTCTCTGGATGTTTGCGTATCTCTGGCATCGATCACACCTTTTGACATATTCAATCAAATCACGATGCATCGTTGGCCAGTAATATCCCTGGCGGAGCAGCTTGTGGGATAAAGATCTAGCCCCCAAATGGTTTCCGCAAATCCCTTCATGTACTTCCCATAAGGCGTAGTCAGCTTCCGAGGGCCGGAGATATTTCAAGAGGGGCAAGGAGTATGATCTTTTGTATAATTTGCCCTCATAAAGGATGTACCGGGAGGCTTGATTTCGAAGCTTCCGAGCCTCCTTCGCGTCCTGGGGGAGAACTCCATCTCTAAGATAGGTTATCAGCGGGTCGACCCAGCTGGGCTCGTGGTCGATTTCCATTACGGGCCGCGATTCTTCTGTACTCGGGTATTTTAGAACTTCAAAGAGGACGCCTTTGGACAATTCGGCCGGAGCTGATGTCGCCAGCTTGGAGAGAAGATCGGCTCTGGTATTCTCTAGCCTTGGAATCTGTCTAATGCTGAAGCTGCTGAAGGCGGGGGTGAGCTCCCTTACCTTCTCAAGGTATCTGGCCATACTGTCCTCCCGCGCTTCGTAACTCCCGCTAACTTGTCCCACCACCAGTTGAGAGTCACTGTGCACTCGGAGTTGACTTATTCCCAGCTCTCTGGCGATCCTTAGTCCTGCGATCAGAGCTTCATATTCCGCTCCATTGTTTGTTGCGGGGAACTCAAAATACAGAGCGTACTCCGCGATGACTCCCTCCGGACTGACCAAGATCAGGCCTGCACCTGCGCCCGACATGTTGGAAGATCCGTCCACATAGAGGGTCCAAAAGCGATCGGAGGGATTGGCATCTTCGTTGGGGGAGTTCGGTTGAGACTTCAGGTCGTCAGCTTTGCTTTGCTCAGGTTCGGCCTCCTCTGGGATGATGCACTCTACTATGAAATCTGTCAGTATTTGGGCCCTTACTACTGGTCTAGGTCTGTAGTTGATGTCGAATTTCATGAGCTCGATCACCCATTTTGCCATTCTTTCGGAGGTGTCAGCCCGGTGCAAAACCGTCTTGATCGGTTGATCGGTGAGTAGCGTCAAGGTGTACTCTTGAAAGTAGGGTCGGAGCCTCCGAGCTGCAACCAACAAGGCGTAGGTCAGTTTTTTCTAATTTGGTGTACCTGGTCTCGGCGTCCCTCAGCGTGCGGCTAATGTAGTAGACCGGTCGCTGGACTTTCATTTCTTCTTTGACAAGGATGGCCGCGAGGGCCATGGGAGAGACCGCTAGGTATAAAAATAGTTTCTCCCCAGGTTCAGGCTTTGCCAACAACGGGGGTGAGCTAAGGTAGCTTCTTAACTCTTCGAATGCCTGTTGGCACTCGGGGGTCCAACAGAAGTTCTTCGGCTGCTTGAGGGTTTGAAAGAAAGGCAAGCACCGTTCGGCCGACCTCGCGACGAAGCGATTAAGGACCGCTATCCTCCCTGTGAGGCACTGAACCTCTTTGATCGACTTTGGGGCGGTCATCTCCTGGATGGCGTGAATTTTCTCTGGATTGGCCTCAATCCCACGCCCTGATACCATGAAGCCCAGGAACTTTCCTGAGGTTACTCTGAAAGCACATTTAGTTGGGTTCAGTTTCATTCTATACTTTCAGAGAGCGTCAAAGGTCTCCTCGAGGTCGGCGACATGATTTCTGGAAGACTTGCTTTTTACGAGCATATCGTCCACGTAGACCTCCATGTTTCGTCCGATTTGCTCCTTGAAGATTTTGTTCACCAACCGTTGGTAGGTTGTGCCCGCATTCTTGAGGCCAAAAGGCATGACCCTGTAACAGTAAAGGCCGCGATTAGTGATGAAAGCTGTCTTTTCTTCATCTTCCAACGCCATTCTAATTTGATTATAGCCGGAGAATGCGTCCATAAAGGTAAGGAGCTCATGGCCTGAGGTCGCATCCACCAGTTGGTCGATTCTAGAAAGGGGGTAGCTGTCCTTTGGACAAGCCTTATTCAGCCTTTTGAAGTCTATGCACATCCTCCATTTGCCGTTTGCTTTTTTGACCAGAACAACATTGGAAATCCAATCAGGATAATTGACTTTCTTAATGAATCCGACCTTGAGGAGCTTATCCACTTCCTCGGCTATCGCCTTTTGCCTCTCCGGGGCATGACTCCGAATTTTTTCTTTCGTCGGTCGATGCTTTGGATCGATGGCCAGATGATGCTCCATGACTTCCGTGTCAATCCCCGGCATGTCTGCTGGAACCCAAGCAAAAACGTCCGCATTCCTTCATAGAAAATCAATAAGACGCGTCTGCACCTCCTCCCCCACGTTGGAGCCAATTAGCGCCACATGATCCGCGTTCCCATCATTCAAAGGGATTGGTACCAGATCTTCGATTGGGCCGCCCCTTTCTTCGGTGAGGTCATCGCGAGCATCTAGTCCATCGACGGGACAGGGGTCAGCCTGATCGCTTCTTTGCAAGGCGATGTTGTAGCAGCGTCTGGCCAGGGCTTGGTCTCCCCGGACCTCTCCGATCCCCTGGTTGGTGGGGAACTTCAACTTCAAATGGTAGGTCGAAACGACAGCTCGGAGAGCATTGAGGCCGGGTCGGCCAAGGATTGCATTGTAGGCGGATGGCACCTTCACCACCAAGAAATTCACCAGAGCCTTGGATTGCTTTGGATATTGACCCGCGGCCACAGTCAAAGCTATCATTCCTTCCGTCGGAACGGCGTCACCGATAAACCCTACCAGGGGGGAGCAAATCGACCTCAGATGATCGCCAAGAGCGGACATTCTTGAAAAGGCATCGTAAAACAAGATGTCGGCCGAACTTTCGTTGTCGACAAGAATGCGACGGACGTCGTAATTTGCTATATTCAAGGAAACTACGACTGCATCGTTATGAGGAAATTGGACTCCCTGGGTGTCTTCTTTGGTAAAGGTTATGGGTTCTTCAATCTTTTGCCGCATGGGGGGTACAGCCGGTATGTTGGTTGTCTCCCGTCGGGATCCCCCCAAAATGGTGTTGACGGAATCCGATAGAGGCCGATCATCCGGCCACTCCTCGTCGGCGACCATAGCCGGAGGTAGTTGTGCGAATGCCTCGCGAGAAGGCATCGGATGAGGAAAGAAGGAGTGGATGCCGGACAAGATGACCGGAGGTGGATCCGTTGAGCGCTCCTTCAAGAACAAGGGTACTGCGAAGACACAGGCCCTTCCTCTAGCGCCAATCCTGTTGGTGCAAAAATCTGCTTGCGCCGGAGAAGCTGGAGTCAAGGAAGTCGCGGTCGCCGCCGGGACCTGCAAAGGAAGTCTAAACCGGAGGTGGGGTTGCTCTGGCAAGACCCTCCAACGCTCAAGTCAGTTCGCTGCCTCAACAAGAATGGAGTGCTCGAATGGAAAATTTAGCAGAGTTTTTAGATGAAAGATGAGAGCTTATCGAATAACGTATCTGGGGTTTCCCTTTTATAGACGAAGAGGGCAACAGATTGATAGCGACGCCTGTAACCGTTTGGTAGTGGGCCGCCCAGCGTCAGGAGGAATTTATTGCGGAGAGTAGTGGAGTAGGGTCGTGGCTATCACCGTGGCTCGCCACGTGGGATCAGTTACGGAGAGTGGAGCGACGTCCGCTGTCGTGACTCATCAGGGAGTGGTGGAATCACACAGGATCCGCCGTAGGGAGTGGAGCAGAATTGTGGTCGTTAATATGGCCGGCCAGGGAATAATGGAGCTGCGTAGGGTCCGCCGCAGGGAGTGGAGCAGCGTTGTCCGTTACTGCAGCCTGCCAGGGGGTCCAGACTTGTCGGCTGAAGTTCGATTGGAGTCGGTAGCGAGGTCCGGCACCCGTAGGAGTTTGGGCGAGGTCTTTCCGCAATCGGAATAGATGACGGAGTCTAGCTTCCATAGGAGTCCGGACGAAGTCTACTTACAGTTAGGGTCGTGGGCGGAGTCCGGCTCCCGCAGGAGTCCGGATGAAGTCTGTCTGCAGCCATTGGAGTCGAGGACGAAGCCCGACTCCCGTAGGAGTCCGGGTGGAGTCTTCCTGCAATTAAAGTCAAAGGCGAAGTCCGGCTCCCGTAGGAGTCCGGACAAGGCTTACCAGCAGTTGAGGTTGAGGACGGAGCCCGGCTCCCGTAAGAGTCCGGGCGGAGTCTACTTGCGGTTGAAGTCGTGGGCGGAGTCCGGCTCCCGTAGGAGTCCGGACGAAGTCCGTCTGCAGCCGTTGGAGTCGAGGATGAAGCCCGGCTCCCGTAGGAGTCCGGGCGGAGTCTTCTTGCAATTAAAGTCTAAGGCGAAGTCCGGCTCCCGTAGGAGTCCGGACAAGGCTTACCGATAGTTGATGTTGAGGACGGAGCCCGGCTCCCGTAAGAGTCCGGGCGGAGTCTACTTGCGGTTGAAGTCGTGGGCGGAGTCCGGCTCCCGTAGGAGTTCGGACGAAGTCCCTCTGCAGTTGAAGTTGGCGATGGAGCTCGGCTCCCGTAGGAGTCCGGGCGGAGCCTGCAAGGGCTAATCCCGCTGAGAACTTCGGCCGTGGGTATTTTGTACCCAACAATATATATATATAAAAGATGAAAGCAAACTATGTTTGACAACATATGTTAATCTAGCAACGTTAGGAAATATCAAAAATACATATAAGCTAGACATCAAAAAATGAATAAACAAACATCTTGAACCTTAATTTTCTTCTATGCATGATTCACCATCAGCACGATACAATTTCTTATACTTAGTCAATTCCTTTTTAAGCTCATCAAATTCAGCCATAAATGTGTTGTGCCTTCTCAACAACACTTCATGCTCCCACTTCGATTGACTGAGCTCAATTTCAAGATTTGCATGCTCATTATATGTTTTTAGACGTAGATATTTGAAATACTCCTTATCAGTGAATTGAAATCCTCAATTTTAAATCCAAATTTTTGCTTTAATTTTTTTATAGCAACCAATGCAGCATCTTCTTCTGATACAATTTCATCAACATTGGAGGGCCCCCAAACTCTAACTACCTCAGATACTTCATCCTACTTATCTAGAACAACATCTATGAAAGATCTATAAAACATGCCGTCCCTCAATTCAGCACCATAAGTAGGACTCGGAAGTGCTAGCTCATTGATAATATCTTCTAACAATAATTTTTATGATATTTTAACAATATCCATATCTGCAATTAAAATAAAATTTTGAATCAAAAATCAAACAATATAATTCATGATATAGAATTTATCAATGAGTAATTTCTCTATACAAAAATGAAAGAAAGATTGGAACAAAGAATTGAAATTCCAACTTAAAAAAATGAGGTACTTATATTTTTAAAACTGCATATATTGATCAAAAAGAGAAAGCAATAAAAATCTTATCAATAAAAAAAATACTTGCAAATTTTTTTTTGCTGGCTTTGCTCTCAATTGGCTGGATGGTCGGGACTGTGGTAATTAGAAAATCTAGAAAAATTAGAGAAAAAATAACAGCAATTTAAGATTTTTTTAATAAAAATCTTAAGATGAGGAAATCTAAATTGCATGTGTCTCTCTTCCAAATTTAGCTTTTATGAAATCTGAAATAATAAGCAAGTAAATAAACAACATGCACCGAAAATGTGTCTAAATATATTATTAATAATATGAAAAAAAATATTAATTTTGAATATATATATATATATATATATATATGTATGTCACGCCCCCGACCCGATATTTGAATCGAGGGTCATGGCAACCGCCGCATACTCATAGAATACTTTTTTCATAAGCATGCAAGGTATCTCATCATGATATCTTCACACAAAGTTAAATAAATTTTTCAATATTTAATAATCAAATCTTAGTTTAAATAACAAATCAAAACTCAGTGTTCAAAAAGAAAATAACTGTCTGATAAAGTCAACACTAAAAAAAAACTAAAAGTCTTGAATTAATTCTGAGAAAATCCTAAATCAATGAGTTAACTCCATCTCTAATCGCTCTCCCAACCGAAATCCCGCATCACGCTAATTTTCTGGATCTGTAAGAAAAACATAAAACTCATCATGAGCTAAACAGCCCAGTAAGCAGTGTATACCTTTAACTGAATAAATCAGGCAATTATTTCTATACATATCGATTTACTGATATAACAAAGTCAATATGTAATTTTATGAAATCATAATCATACTATCAATCATATATAAAAGTCAATTCATCGTAATATCCAATTATGCTTTTCATCTTAAATTCATTAATTTCTTAAGTTCCTCTTACCAACCATGACTATGACCACATTATCCCTGTGGCAGGGTCATAATACCGTATATCTGCTTGCGGTGGGCTGTGAATCATCTGGCAGCCAAGTCCTTTGGAACCGCTGGTCTCGCTGGCGGTTTGTCGCTGGTCTCACTGGCGACATAAATCCTCAGGACAGTCAATTACCAACGTATATGCCCCCATTGGCGGGGTCCTCAACACAGTCAGGTTGTCAATTTCATATTGTCTTCCAATTCATATATTATTTTTAAAAATAATATAAATAAATGATATTCGAATTAAATCAATCATATCATTCTTCGAGATCATATATCATCATAATAATTGTTCAACAAATAACTTCAATCATAAATAATTTTCTACAATTAACTTTAATCATAAATAATTTCAACAATTATTTCAATAAATAATTTCAATCACAAGCATGCATAAATTTATTTAATTCATAATTTATCAGATAAATTCAGTAAAAGTAAACACTACTTACCTCAAAAGAAAATCCAACTAGAAATTCTAAGAATCTCAAAAATCCTTCTCTGAACCTGATACATCAAATATCATGTTTTTAATCAAAATTTCATTAAATTAAAATTAATTAAAATTATAAAAATCTAATGTGCCCACGAGGATCAACTTGACAACAGCATCCAGAATTTTCAGACTAATCCATGGATATCCTAATTATATTTATTTATTTATTTATTTATTATTTTATTTTTTTTAATTATTTTCATAAATCCTAAAAATCTAAAAGAGAGAGAGAGAGAGAGAGAGTTTCTCTCTCCACCCCCCTTTTTTTTTTCTTTTTCTTCTTTTTCTTTTCCTTTTCTTCTTTTTTTTTCTTCTTTTTCTTTTCCTTTTCTTCTTTTTTTTTTCTTTTTCTTCTTCTTCTTCTCGGCCCTTCCCGCGTCGGAACAGAGGACCGGCGTGGTCCTTCATTGGCCGGCCGTTCAGGCTGCGGCCACCGCGACAGAGACCGGCGGTTGAGGAAGGACACTCCCCTATTTTCGGAGGAGCATGGCCGGCGGTCGATTTCGATCGCCAGCACCGAAAAATCCAAGGAAAAAGGCTCAAAATAGAGTCTCTTTTCCGATCGAAAATCGGCGACACTCGTCGCCGACAGCCTCAAGCAACAGTATGTGAAGAAAGGGAAGGAAGAGAGGAAGGAGAGGAAGGCTCACCTCGGCCTCCGGTAACCTCACCGGCGAGAAATCATGGTGAGAAACCCAACAGTGTCCGCGGCTCCGATTGAGAAAAATGGGGAGAAAGAGAGAGGGAGGAGGCCGATGGTCGATTCTAAGGAGAGGGAAGACCTTCTTATAGAGGGTCCTAAGATTTCGAGAGGTCCTAGGACTCCCAAATCACTCGATTTTTGCTGGAGAAGAAGACTCCTATCGGGAGTCTTCTTCCTGATTTTTACTCTGTTTTTTTTTTTTTGTTGGGCTTGGATCCTGATGTCATGGGCTTGGGCTATAACATTCTTCACCCCTAAAAAAAAATTTCATCCTCAAAATTTTTCATACCTGTAGTCTCGAAGAGCTGGGGATATTTTTGCTTTATTTCTTCCTCTAGCTCCCAAGTAGCTTCTCTTTCTGAATTCGACTCTACTATACCTTGACATAAGGAATGTTGCGACGTCTCAACACCTGTTCTTTATGGTCTACGATCCGTATCGGGTATTCTTCATATGTTAGATCTTTCCTGGCTTGTACTGGTTCAAGTTCCACGATGTGATTTGGATCTGGTAAATATTTCTTTAACATAGAAATATGAAAAATATTATGTACTCCTACAAGTGAAGGGGGTAAGACAAGTCGATAAGCCACCTCACCAATTCTTTTCAAAATCTCAAATGGACCCACATATCTAGGATTCAATTTGCCACGAATGCCAAATCTTGAGATTCTTTTTGAAGGAGATACTTTAAGAAATACATGGTCACCGACTTGAAATTCTAATTTCTGTCTTCTGTTATCTGCATAACTTTTCTGTCTGCTTTGTGCTGCCCGAAGTCATTCTTTAATTAATTGAATCTTCTCGACTGCTTGTTGAACAAGTTCGGGATCCAAAATTCTTCGCTCACCAACATCATCCCAGTGAATCGGTGATCGACATCTTCTACCATATAAGGCTTCATAAGGTGCCATTCCAATGCTAGCCTGATAACTGTTATTGTAAGCGAACTCAATCAAAGGTAGATGCTCATCCCATGAACTTTTCATATCCAAAATACAGGTTCTCAACATATCTTCTAAGATCTGAATAGTTCTCTCTGACTAACCATCAGTCTGTGGATGAAAAGCTGTACTGAAGTTCAATTTTGTTCCTAATGCCTTGTGTAAGCTCTTCCAAAACTGTGATACAAATCTGGTGTCTCGATCCGATACGATGGTTACTGAAATTCCATGTAGCCTTACAATTTCCTTCATATATAACTTTGCTAGTCTTTCCAAGGTAAATCCAACTCTAATTGGTAGAAAGTGTGCGGACTTTGTCAATCAGTCCACAATCACCCAGGCTGCATCATTTTTACTGGGAGTCTTCGGTAATCCAGTTACAAAATCCATAGTGATATGTTTCCACTTTCAAACTGGAATATCAAGAGGTTGAAGTAGTCCCGCAGGTCTCTGATGTTCAGCTTTAACTTGTTGACACACCAAACATTGAGCCACGAATTGAGCGATCTCTCTCTTCATATTATTCCACCAGTACATTTTTTTTAAGTCTCTATACATCTTAGTACCTCCCGGATAAACTGTATAACCGGTCTGATGTGCCTCCTGAAGTATTTCATGCTTGAGTGTTGAATCATTGGGTACGCAAATCCTGTTTTTGAACTTTAACGAACCGTCTTCATGTATCTTGAATTCAGATTGAACACCAGCTTCCACTGAATTTCTTATTTTCAAAAGTTGTGGATCATCATTCTGGGCAACTGTAATTCTTTCTATGAGTGTTAGCTGAACCCTCATGTTGGCTAATCATACTGTCGAGTCATATATTCCGATGTCTAATTTCAGTTTTCTTATATCCTCCAATAATTAGCTTTGGTGTGTGATTAAAACCGTCAAATTTCCCACAGATTTTCTACTAAGGGCATCAGCAACAACATTAGCTTTCCCCGGATGATAATGGATTGTTAAATCATAATCCTTTAATAGTTCTAACCACCTTCTCTGTCTCATGTTTAATTCTTTCTGCGTAAAAATATACTTCAAACTCTTATGATCTGTAAACACTTCACACTGCGCACCATATAAGTGATGTCTCCAAATTTTTAGGGCAAAAATCACTGCAGCTAATTCCAAATCATGTGTCGGATAATTCTATTCATATGGTTTCAATTGTCTTGAGGCATAGGCTACTACCTTACCATGTTGCATCAATACACAGCCGAGTCCCTTTTTAGATGCATCACTATATATTGTGAAACCTTCATCTCCTGTTGGTATAGTGAGGATAGGGGCTGAAACTAATCGTTGTTTTAATTCTTGAAAACTCTGTTTACAAACTTCAGTCCACTCGAATTTAACCCCTTTTTGAGTAAGACGAGTCAAAGGTGCAGCTATGCGGGAGAATCCTTCTACAAATCGTCTGTAATATCCTGCCATTCTCAGAAAACTTCGAATCTCAGAAATATTTGTAGGTCTGTTCCACTGCATCACAGCTTCCACTTTTGCTGGATCCACAGAAATTCCATCTTTAGATACGATGTGTCCTAAAAAGGATATTTTGTCCAACCAAAATTCACACTTCTTAATTTTGGCATAAAATTTTTTTCCTCAATATTTGTAGTAGACACCGTAAATATTCTTCATGCTCCAATTTACTTCTCGAATATATCAAGATATCGTCAATAAATACGATAACAAACTTATCAAGATAGGATCTGAATATTCTGTTCATTAAATCCATAAAGACTGCTGGAGCATTGGTTAACCCAAAAGGCATCACTAAAAATTCATAATGTCCATAACGAGTTCTAAATGCAGTCTTTGGTATGTCCTCTATTTTGATTTTTAACTGATGATATCCTGAACGAAGATCAATTTTAGAAAAGACTTGTGCACCTTGCAACTGATCAAACAAATCATCAATTCGAGGTAGAGGATACTTATTTCTGATAGTATTTTTATTCAACTCTCTATAGTCGATACAAAGTCTCATACTACCATCTTTCTTCTTCACAAATAAGACTGGAGCTCCCCAAGGAGATACACTAGGCCTTATAAAATCTTTATCCAATAAATCCTGTAATTGATCTTTTAACTCCTTAGGGGCCATTCTGTAAGGGGCTTTAGAAATCAGACTGGTATTGGATGCCAACTCAATAGTAAATTCAATTTCTCTATTTGGTGGTAGTCCGACTAAATCATCAATGAATACATCCAAAAATTCATTTACGATAGGAATATCCTGTAACTTCAATTCATCATGTTCTTTATTCTTTATTGATACCAGGTAACCTCTACATCCCTTTCTTATCATCTGTCTAGCTTGCACAAATGAAATAATACGTGGAGGGGTGGTTCCTGTACTTCTATCAAAACTAAAAGTTAATTCTCCTGGTATGTGAAAGTTTACTCTCTTTCCATGACAATCCACAGAGGCATGATAAGTAGCCAGCCAATCCATTCCTAGAATGACATCGAAATCATGCATATCCAGGACTACCAAATCTATCGATAATTCTCTTTCTCCTATCTTGATACTACAGGTCTTGCACACCCTTTCAGTACTCAAAATACCACCTACTGATGTCTCAACATATAATTTGGTTTTCATGGGTTCACAACTTATATCATGTTGTCTAATAAAAGTAGTGGATATAAAGGAGTGTGTAGCACCAGAATCAAACAAAACTGAAGCATGAATATCAGATATAGGAATGGTACCTGTCACCACAGCATTGGAGGCCTGAGCATCCTGTTGTGTGAGTGCATAGATCCTTCCTTGAGTTTTCGACCTTTGACCTCCGTCCTTTGCTTGTGTTGATTTATTTTCGTCCATCTAGGGGCAATTTGCAATCTTGTGTCCTTTCTATCCACATCTAAAATACGAACCAGTATTCCATGGGCAATTAGAAGTCTCGTGCTCTCTTCGACTGCATCTCGAACATCTAGCTGCCTCATTCTCACGATTCTTATCAATTGCTGGCTTCTTTGCTGGAACCTTATTGTTCTGATTTCGTCCTTGAGTTTCACTAAACCTATTTCTCTTCTTCTGATTCTGTTCTCGCTCCACATGAGCTTCATTAACTTCTCTCTCAATTATTAGAGCTTTGTTCACAACTGAGACATAGGTAGTTAGCTCATAGGGTACAATCTGTTTTCTGATTTCTATCTTCAGTCTCATTTCAAATTTGTGTACTCTGTCTTGCTCAATCTCAACTAATCTTGGAACAAACTTGGCTAATTTTGTGAATTTAGCTTCATATTCTGCAACGGATCTATTTTCCTATTTCAGATGAATGAACTCTTGCTCTTTCTGTATTTTAACACTTCGGAGGAAATACTTGTCAAAGAATTCATCTCGAAATCTCTCCCAGGTGAGTGGTATCCTATCGTGCTCATATTTTTGTTCCAGTATATGCCACCAGTTGTATGCCTCGCCTTGTAACAGATATGCTGTATAGCAGATCTTCTCTTCATCGTGGCATTCTTGCACGGCGAAGGTCTTCTCCATTTTCATAATCCAGTTATCTGCTTCCAGTGGTTCGATGGTCCCTTTGAAGGCTGGAGGAGCTAGCTTCTTAAATTCGACGATATTGTTTCTCTGCATCGGATGTTCTCCATGTCCAGGTGTCGGTGGAAAATACTGACGTGGCTGTGCATGTTGTTGTTGAAGTAACTGTTGCTGTGTTTGAACTACTCCGATCAGAGTTTGCATTAGTTGAGTCATGTTCGGCTCCTCCTGTACTGTCGGAGTATTTTCGATAGGATCAAGGATTTCCTCCTGCTGAGTTGTGCCGCTATTTAATTGGGGAGTATTATCGCCAGGTGGATTTGATGTCCCTCCTACCACTCCTTGAGTATTTCTCGCTCGTCGTGGAGGCATATTGACCTATGTTAGATTTGAGATAATAACTTATCCATAATAAGGTTATAACTTGTGACAAGTCAAATCATAATCATCATAACTAACCTTTCAATTTCCTAATGTCTATCCATCACTCGCTCACTCTATTCTATATGTCTCTATCTATCTACTTATGCTCTGATACTATATTAATTGTCACGCCCCCGACCTGAGATTTGAATCGAGGGTCATGACAACCGCCGCATACTCATAGAATACTTTTTCCATAAGCATGCAAGGCATCTCATCATGATATCTTCACACAAAGTTAAATAAATTTTTTAATATTTAATAATCAAACCTTAGTTTAAATAACAAATCAAAACTCAGTGTTCAAAAAGAAAATAACTGTCTGACAAAGTCAACACTAAAAAAAAACTAAAAGTCTTGAATTAATTCTGAGAAAATCCTAAATCAATGAGTTAACTCCATCTCTAATCGCTCTCCCAACCGAAATCCCGCATCACGCTAATTTTCTGGATCTGTAAGAAAAACATAAAACTCATCATGAGCTAAACAGCCCAGTAAGCAGTGTATACCTTTAACTGAATAAATCAGGCAATTGTTTCTATACATATCGATTTACTGATATAACAAAGTCAATATGTAATTTCATGAAATCATAATCATACTATCAATCATATATAAAAGTCAATTCATCGTAATATCCAATTATGCTTTTCATCTTAAATTCATCAATTTCTTAAGTTCCTCTTACCAACCATGACTATGACCATATTATCCCTGTGGTAGGGTCATAATACCGCGTATCTGCTTGCGGTGGGCTGCGAATCATCTGGCAGCCAAGTCCTTTGGAACTGCTAGTCTCGCTGGCGGTTTGTCGCTGGTCTCACTGGCGACATGTCGCTGGTCTCACTGACGACATAAATCCTCAGGACAGTCAATTGCCAACGTATATGCCCCCATTGGCGGGGTCCTCAACACAGTCAGGTTGTCAATTTCATATTGTCTTCCAATTTATATATTATTTTTAAAAATAATATAAATAAATAATATTCGAATCAAATCAATCATATCATTCTTCGAGATCATATATCATCATAATAATTGTTCAACAAATAACTTCAATCATAAATAATTTTCTAAAATTAACTTTAATCATAAATAATTTCAACAATTATTTCAATAAATAATTTCAATCACAAGCATGCATAAATTTATTTAATTCATAATTTATCAGATAAATTTAGTAAAAATAAACACTACTTACTTCAAAAGAAAATCCAACTAAAAATTCTAAGAATCTCGAAAATCCTTCTCTGAACCTGATACGTCAAATATCATATTTTTAATCAAAATTTTATCAAATTAAAACTAATTAAAATTATAAAAATCTAATGTCTCCACGAGGATCAACTTGACAACAGCATCCAGGATTTTCGGACTAATCCATGGATATCCTAATTATATTTATTTATTTATTTATTTATTTTTTATTATTTTATTTTTTTTAATTATTTTTATAAATCCTAAAAATCTAAAAGAGAGAGAGAGAGAGATTCTCTCTCCACCCTTTTTTTTTCTTTTTCTTCTTTTTCTTTTCCTTTTCTTCTTTTTTTTTCTTCTTTTTCTTTTCCTTTTCTTCTTTTTTTTCTTCTTTTTCTTCTTCTTCTTCTCATCCCTTCCCGCGCCGGAACAGAGGACCGGCGTGGTCCTTCATTGGCCGGCCGTTCAGGCCGCGGCCACCGCGGTAGAGACCGGCGGTTAAGGGAGGACACTGCCCTGTTTTCGGAGGAGCATGGCCGGCGGTCGATTTCGATCGCCGGCGTCGGAAAATCCAAGAAAAAAGGCTCAAAATATAGAGTCTCTTTTCCGATCGAAAATCGGCGACACTCGTCGCCGGCAGCCTCAAGCAACAGTACGGAAAGAAAGGGAAAGAAGAGAGGAAGGAGAGGAAGGCTCACCCCGGCCTCCGGTGACCTCACCGGCGAGAAATCACGGCGAGAAACCCAACAGTGTCCGCGGCTCCGATTGAGAAAAATGGGGAGAAAGAGAGAGGGAGGAGGCCGATGGTCGATTCTAAGGAGAGGGAAGACCTTCTTATAGAGGGTCCTAGGACTTCGAGAGGTCCTAGGACTCCCAAATCACTCAGTTTTTGCCGGAGAAGAAGACTCCTATCGGGAGTCTTCTTCCCGGTTTTTACTCTGTTTTTTTTTTTTTTGTTGGGCTTGGATCCTGATGTCATGGGCTTGGGCTTGGGGTATAACAATATATATATATATATATATATATATATATATATATATATATATATATATATATATATATATATATATATATATATATATATATATTGCTGAATTTTTCCTTTTTAGAAAGTTCAACTAAATGTTCTTATGCCATATAGCACAAAAAAAAAAATATAGGGACACGTACATAAAAGGAATATACAACCTTATAGATAAGTAAACTATTTTTTTATTTTTTTTGAAAGAAATCCCATCCAAAATTCTTGCTCCCTCCCCATTCAAAACCCTCACCCTCTACCCACCCAAAACCTTCGCCCATTGCCCCCTGCCATGGTCTTTTTTTCTGCCCGTCCAAAACTCTCGCCCATCAACCCATGCCATGATTTTTTTTTGGTAAGCGAGATGAATTTTTTTCTAATGATCAAGTGGAAGACCATAGATCTGATGACCGAATCTGACCAAGAAATAGAGTTTTTTTATTCTCATGGTCGAAAAGAAGACCACAGATCTCGTGACTGAGCAACTTGAAATGGCTAAGACCTCAACATTTGCAACCTATCTTTCTGAATCCGACAAAGAAATGGCCGATCTAAGTAAGGCACGGAAGCACCTTGCATGTTTTTCTTCTTCCAAAAATTTTAGCATTCCCTTTTTTTTTGGCCTTCATTTATTCAAAATTTAGTAATGAAAAAAGTAAATCTTCCTTTATTTGTCGGTTCTTTTTGCTCAAAACCTCTTGCAACAAATAATCTTCTTAAAACTTTTTCCCACTTGTTTCCTAATTGTTCGTTAGATGAAAAAAAAATTGAACAGAGAAAAAGGAAAAAATATAATACATTCATGTTTTTACTCTTTTTTCCACCATTTTCCATCCATTGTTCACCTATTTTTTCTTGGTTTCTTTCCTAACATATGAAATAAATAAACAAAAATTTTAATAGCATGATCTCATCTTTCTCACTTTTATTTTTCAATTATTTTCTCTCTTTTTCTTTCAATCTTTTTCGGATCCTTTGGTTTTGGAGAAGAAACATAGTAAAAAAATAATAAAAAATAAAATCCAACCATAGGGATGGCAATGGGTAGGGTTTGGGTCGGGTAGTATACTATCCATTCCCAAATCCGAACTTAATATCCTATATCCAAACCCTACCCGATACCCAATCGGATAAGAAAAGAGATACCCATCCCCATACCCAACGGGTTCGGGGATACCTGTGGGTAACCCATTTCTCCATATCCAATTCATACCCACCCCATACCCAACCCATACCCATCCATTCTATACCCAAAAAAAAGTAAAATAATTTTATGCATATTATCAATCAAAAATAAAATTACCAATTATATATATATACATACATACATACGCACATACACACTTCTAACACACACACATACATACATGCATACATATATGCATGCATACATATACATACATACATATATATAATTATATATATATATATAGAGTGAGAGAGAGAAAGAGAGAGAGATCATATATATGTGTGTGTGTATATGTGTGTGTGTGTATATATGTATATGTATGTATATGTATGTATGTATGTATGTATATATATATATATGTATATATATATATATATTTATATATGTATATATATATGTATATGTGTATATATATATATATATGTATATGTATGTATATATATATATATATATATATATATATATATATATATATATATATATATATATGTATATGTATATATATATTCAAATATGTATATATATATATATGTATATATATTCGGATATGGGTTCGGGTATTACCCATACCCATAGGTTCGGGTCGGATTTGGATAGAAAATAGCACTACCCATATCCTACCCACACCCGTATTATAATTTTCGGGTTTTACCCAAACCCAGTCAAACCCTACTTTTCGGGTTTGATCAGGTTCGGGTAGGGTGTATACCCACCTGGTCAGATTAATTTTGCCATCCCTATCCAACCATGACATGTTCAAACTTTTTTTTTGTATAAATTTTAGATCATTTCTGGAGAAAAAGAAAGAAAACAAATTTTCTCTATAATTTTTCTTCTTCTCTATTCTGACATCTTATTTGTTTCTCTTTTTGACCGTTATTCTATAAATTTCACCCATGAGAAAAAAAGAAAAAAATCTCTACGTAACAATTTATTTTAACTTTCTAGAAATTTATTTTTTTCTTCTTTTCCTCACTGCATGGATACTTAAAAGCATGCCATGAAAAATGAAAAATCTTTCCTAAAAAAAAATTTTTCCTCCTCTATTCTACCTGTGAAGTCCCCTTTATTTTTTTCCTCGATTTTTGATAAATTTTGCTTGAGAGAAAAGAAGAAAAAAAATCTCTATATAGCAAAGTGTGGATCCTAGATTTGAATTTGATGAATAACAAAATTTTTGAGTACATTTGGTACTAATAAGTTATATGAGTATTTGAAGAGAAGTTTCAGGAAGCTAGGATCTTATCTTAATGAAGCTCCCTATTTTTGGATGAAAGATTCAAAGAAGAAAGAATCAAAGAGATCAAGCCAAATATTTTTTTAAAAAATAGGACCTTGAGTCAATTCAAAAGGATGTTGAGTCGACTCTGGCATGCATTTAGTATTTGACATGAACTTTGAGTCAACTCAAGCACAGGATAAGTCGACTCAAACATGTAGACTGGCACCGATATAGAAAAGATAGAGAAGCTGTTTCTGACCCTACTGCTCGAGCTGACTCAAGAAGATCATGAGCCGACTCACGAGGATCTTGAATCGACTCATCAACTCCTGATAGCTCTAATGGCTAATTTTCAAAAAATTACAGAATTGATCCGAAATGCTTTAAATGGTTATTTCTTATGCTTTAATAACTACAAACCCATTTTTAGTGATGCTAACCTAGATTAGAGGGTGTCTAAGAAGAAAACTCAAGAAAATAAAGAGATAGAAGAGAAAAATCTGAAACATATTTAAAATTCTATTCAGTCCATCAAGTGAGCTTTAAAAAGTTTTTGCTCTATTCCAATCACTTAATCAGCTGTGTAATCAAGTCATTTTCAAGTGAAGGAAGAGAGTATTCATTATAAAAGCCCTTCAACCTCTCATCTTGTGTATCAAAGTCATACATCAGCTGATTAAAAGAGTTTGTGTTTATATTTAAATTTTTACACTTACATATTTGTATTTCAAGTTTCAATAGGGATTGAAACTTGAAGGATAGGATCATTCAAAACTTGAATTGAATTTGTACAAGCCTTGGCTTGGGGATAGGTTTTGATTGGTGAGCCCGCAAAACTAACTAAGCTTAGATTATGATTCAAAAAAATAATCTTGCTGTAATCAATTGATTTAGTAAAATTCTCAAGAGGTTGCTTGGAGAGTGGATGTAGGTGTTGAAGATTAACACCGAACCACTATAAATTTTTTTGTTTATATGTGTGATCTTGCTCTTGAGTTATTTAATTTAGCTTTTATATTTCTGCATATCAATATGCTGCATTCACTTCATACACACTCAAAGTTAGCACATTCTTGTTTAAGTTAGTAAAAATTTTTGAAAAGCTAATTCACCCTCTCTCTTCGGTTGTATCTCTGGACAACATAAAGATTTTTATCTTTTTATCTTTTTTTCCTTATCACGTATTAACCACATGGAGATATCTTTTTTCATTTTTTGCTCTACTTTCCATATATTTAGGCCATAGAGGGGAAGATCATGTAAGGCAAACACACAAGGCTTGCTTAGATACTTGCGAGAAAAATAAAAGCACATAATGTGTGGTCCCTTTCTCTCTTTATTGCATGCAAAAAGTAGAAGGCTACTATTCTGGCAGCAACCCCTCACACATGTCCAGCTTCAAAAATGGAAAAAAAAATAGTAAAAAAATTATATAAGGCAAATACGTTAGCCTTGCCTGCACACTTGATATGGCAATAAAAGTAAATAGCATACTGTCCTTCTATCTGATGCATGCCAGATGTGAAAGGTTGCTATTTTGGTAGCAAGCCCTCACATGCATCAGAAATGGAAAGAGAAAAAATAATAAAAAAATTAAATAAAGGAGGGTGTGCCTAATTTGATTGTGGGGCATGGTGGAACCTTGGATCTAATGGAGACACATATATAGCCTTGGGATGGCCTATATCATTTTCTATGAGATCGTCCTTATCCCAACCCAGCAATGGGTTCAAGGGCCAGATTTGGCCTCCTGCCTTCTTTCCCCACCACGTGTCCCATAGCTGATACATCTTTCAAAAAAATATTATGTAAAGAATTATGGAGGGTTACGTGCAATCCAAAAACATCTCCCATGCGACTCGTGTCTGATTAACTCATAGAAAATTAGTAGGGAGGGGTGTAGAGGACATTAAAGGGCAATCCAAAAATATCTCCTATGCGACATGTGTCCGATTAACTCATAGAAAATTAGTAAGGAGGGGTGCAGAGGAGATGAATAAGGGCAATCCAACAACACCTGCATGTGCAACACGTGTCCAAGTAATCCACAAAGAGTTGATAGGGAGGGTCGGAGGGAAGATCAGTGTCCATACCTTATATTAATGTGATGTGCCATCTTTCTTTATATACCTATTTGAGAAAGGATTTAAGCCACAAATAGAAGATTAAAAAAAAAGGAGTGAATCTAGAAGGAGAGGTGGCATCCATATATACTTGGATTATACATGGATGAATAGAAGAAAAAAATCTATTTTGGAGGCACAGTTGCGGTAGGAAAAAGGAAGCAAATAGAAGAAAAAAATGGTTTGGCAAATGCAAAATAGCCAGATCAGCATGAGCCACGTGGGAGGGGATGGCAGCAAGCCTCTACTTTATCTCTCTCCATAATCTTTAGCACATATCTCTCCGTAATCTTCTCCATAATCTTTTCTTGGAAGATGTACAAGCAATGGCATAGATGGTGGGGAAAGAAGGCAGGAGGCCGGATCTGGCCCTTGAACCCGTTGCTGGGTTGGGATAAGGACGACCTCACCCCACAGTTGGATTAGATACATGCTCATTTATTTACTTTTTTTTACTATTTTTTCTTTCTATTTCTTATGCATGTGAGGGGTTGCTGTCAGAATAGCACCCTTCCAATTCTGGCATGCATTAGAGAGAGGGACATCATGCTATTTATTTTTATTGCCCTATCAAGTATGAAGACAAGGCTGGCTTGTTTGTCTTATATAATTTTTTTACTATTTTTTCTCTTTCCATTTCTGACACTGGACACGTGCGAGGGGTTGCTGCCAAACTGGTAGCCTTCCACTTTTTGCATGCATCGGACAGAGAAAGAGACCGCACATTATGTGCTTTTAGTTCCCTCGCAAGTATTTAGGCAAGCCTTGCGTGTTTGCCTTATATGATCTTCCCCTCCATGGCCTAAATATATGGAAAGTAGAGCAAAAAAAGAAAAAAGATATCTCCACATGGTTAATGTGTGAAAAGGAAAAAAGAAAAAAAAGTCTAAAAAGATAAAAACCTTTGTTATGTAGATATTTTTTTCCTTCTTTTCTCTCAAGCAAAATTTATCGAAAATCAAGGCAAAAAGTAAAGGGGATCTCACAGGTAGAACAGAGAAGGAAAAAAATTTTCTTTGGGAATGGATTTTTATTTTTCATGATATGCTTTTGAGTATCCATGTAGAGAGGAAAAAAGAAAAAAAATATATTTCTAGAAAGTTAAAATAAATTGTTATGTAGAAAATTTTTTTTCTTATGGGTGAAATTTATGGAATAATGGATAAAAAAAGAAACAAATAGGACATCAAAATAGAGAAGGAAAAAAAATTATAGAGAAGATTTGTTTTCTTTTTTTCCTAGAAAAATGGATTTGAAATTTATACAAAACAAAGTTTGAACGTGTCACAGTTGGATTTTGTTTTTTATGATTTTCTTCCTATGTTTCTTCTCCAAAACCAAAGGATTTGAAAAAGATTGAAAGAAAAAGAGAGAAAATAATTAAAAAATAAAAGTAAGAAAGATGAGATCATGTTATTAAAATTTTTATTTATTTATTTTTTCATATGTTAGGAAAGAAATCGAGAAAAAATAGATGAACAATGATGGAAAAATTGATAGTTCTATGCATGCAATTTTAAAATTTTTTCATAGAATATGATAGATTAAACTATTTAATCTATATTATATGTACAAGATCTAATCTAAACTATCATGTCAGGATCTATAACATGATTAAATATGTAATTAAAATCTAAAATTAATAAAAATTTACATCGATCACATCGATGCCTTAGATCAGATCTAACCATTGGATCTGTTCTAGTCTGATCTAATGAGTTCAGAATTCATTACCTTTGCTTGGTTCAATGAATATTACTGCTAATCACGTGAATCTAAGGTCTCGCTTGATGCTGTGCAGTCGCATAGAATGTCTGACTTTTACGAAAAATCCACACGAAGCCCTCGAACACCAATAAGCTTTTCTGAAAGTGCTAGCTCACGTAGAAGGCTTCTGGACTACTAATTTGAACTCTCTTTTTGATTAACTCGGACCCTTCTGATGTCGAAGATGGACTAATGGAGGATGTATGTGGTGGAAAAAAAAATCAAAGAAACACCTTTTCTCTGATCTGATTTCTTTCTCCCAAAAACCCTAACACTTAGGGCTAGAACTCTCATCCAAGAGGAGACGGTCTCCTCTAAACTCACACAACAACTTGGCAACCCACCCTAGATCCTCATGCCCCAAACCAAGGTTCGGCCCCTCTTTTTTTATGATATCTCATGGTGAAAAAATCAGATCTCTCATCGGTGCACAAAAATCATAAACAAGAGGATTGGATAGGATGAGGACTCGTTCGAGTTTGAATTCAAAATCATTTTGAATTCAATCTCAACCAAACCAATCCTCAACCATTTCTGATCCAAAAAGAAGGCCGAACATTAGTAATTGGTGTGGGAAAAGAGCCAGGAACACTTCTTTTTATCACATAGAAAGAAGCTCTTCACAAGTTAGCCTGCAAGGGTTGATTAGATAAGATAATGGTTCATTTAAATTTAAAACCCTTTTAAACTGATCATTCCTTATCCATGATGGGTGACTAAGAGAAGGTTTGCTGGTGTTTTTCTCATGCACAAACAGGCTTTGTGTGATGAGAATTGCCATGGAGAAGAGAAGGTGGCGCAAGGGAGTTTATCACTTGAAATTTGAATTCAAACTTGAATTTAAATTTAAAACCCTTTTAAACCAGATCATTCCTTATCCATGATGGGCGACTAAGGGAAGGTTTGCTGGTGTTTTTCTCATGCACAAATAGGCTTTGTGTGATGAGACTTGCCATGGAGAAGAGAAGGTGGTGCAAGGGAGTTTATCACTTGAAATTTGAATTCAAACTTGAATTCAAAATTTAAGTTGATTTCAAATTCAAATCAAGTTTGATCCAATCAAACTCTCTCTGATTAGAAATGATTGGACCCAATCTAACTTGATCCTAACTTAATTAGAAATTAACTGGATCTAAGTCCTGATCAAATCAGGGCCTAATCTTCTTTAGCGATTAGGTCATCCTATAACCTAATTGGATTTGTCTAATTGAATCCAATTCAATTAGACTTGATCTAAACTTTAATACTCAATGAAATTGAGTTAATTAGCAATTTAATTGCTAATTAATTCTTCTAAATTTAACTAACTCTTAGTGAATAATTTTATTGTGACTATTGCATAGGATAAATTATCAATCATATTGATGATTTTATCCTTGAATGATTCTAAATCATCGATCAGCAATTTGATCAGAGAGAAACTTCTAAAATGTGTGACCGCATAAGATCGAACCTAAGTCGGTAGTATAGAAATAAATTTTTATACTAATCAAAGTGATCATCTAGCAATGATACCCGATGTCCGGATAAGCTGAATGTATGCAAAGCATCATCCAAGAACCTACTGGCATATGATTACCGTATAATTCATTTCTTTGATCCTAATACTCGAGATGACCTAGAGTTTAACTGTCAATCTTGAAATAGTCAACCATATTATATTTCAACCTTTCAAATCCATCACATGAATTATTCTGATTAAAATTTTACTAAATTAAAATACAGTGATATATTAACTCCTATAAACTGGAGGGATCAACTTCATCTTGACTCACACACCAACTTTATAAGTACTTGACTGTACCCAGTAGCCTTTCATTATTATTGAATTAAAAATTCAGATAATTCGTTATCAAAGCATAATGAGTTGTTTGCAAGTCACCATCGTGATCTCAGATCAGAAGGATATTTATACCCATATCCTTTGCGAGCTACTCTTGATAGTAGAGTGTTTCATAGTTGGATCACGTTCAGTGAGATGTATTCCTACATCTCATCGCATACCATACTAATATTTCTACACTCTTTGGTTAAGAGGACAATCAACTCATATGGCACACAACAATCTATACTTGATATAGCTATCGTCCTAGTAATAGCATATCATTTGACTGTGAATATATTTAAGGACTAAATAATAAATGCTCCTTTATCACATTTAAAATAGCCCTAAGGACTTATCGCAACATAAAAGTTCATAAAAGAAGATGTACAATTTGTGATGAAAGAATCAAATAACTTTTATTAATTAAATAATTCATATACATTTATAATATGAGCTCAATCATCAACAGACTGATGATTGGCTTTGGGACACAATTCTCAATAAATAATGGATAAAAAATAGTTGGAAAAAAAGAAAAAAAAATATGAATGTATTATATTTTTTTTGCCTTTTCTCTGTTCAATTTCTTTTTCATCTAATGAACAATCAGGAAACAAGTAGGAAAAAAATTTAAGAAGATTATTTGTTACAAGAGGTTTTAAGGAAAAAAACTGACAAATGAGGGGAGATTTGCTTTTTTTCATTATCAAATTTCAAATAAATGAGGGCCAAAAAAATGGGAATGCTGAAATTTTGGGGAGAAGGAAAACATGCAAGGCACTTCCATGCCTTACCTGGATTGACCATTTCTTGGTCGAATTTGGGAAGATGGGTTGCAAATACTGAGATCTTGGCCATTTCAAGTCACTCAATCATGAGATCTGTGGTCTTCCTCTTGGTCATGAGAACAAAAAGACTATTTCTTGATCAGATTCAGTCACTAGATCTGTGATCTTCCTCTTGATCACTAGAAAAGAAAGTTTATCTCACTCACCCAAAAAAAAAATGATGGCATGGGGCGATGGGCAAGGGTTTTGGGTGGGTAGAAAAAAAAACCATGGCATGGGGCGATGGGACGAGGGTTTTGGGTGGGGAGAGGGTGAGGGTTTTGGATGGGATTTCTTTAAAAAAAAATAAAAAAATAGTTTACTTATATGTAGGGTTGTATATTCCTTTTATGTATGTGTCCCTATATTTTTTTTGTGCTATATGGCATAGGAACATTTGGTTGAACTTTCTAAAAAGGACAAGATCAGCAATGAATATATATATTTCCATTATATATTTATATTCTAAATTAATATTTTTTTATATTATTAATAGTATACTTTGACATATTTCTAATGCTTGTTGTTTATTTACTTGCTTATTATTTCAGGTTTCATAAAAGCTGAATTTGGAAGAGAGACACATGCAATTTAGAATTCCTCATCTTAAGATTTAAAAAAAATTCTTAAATTGCTGTCATTTTTTTTTCTATTTTTTTCAGGTTTTTCAATTACTATGGTCCAGTTGCGATGGTCCAGCCAATTGGGAGCAAAGCTGACAAAAAAAAAACTGTAAGTATTTATTTTATTGATAAGATTTATTGCTTTCTTTTTTTGATCAATATATATATAACTATTTTTTGTATATATCCAATAAGAGGACCTTTCTTTTTTTTGTTTTTTGATTATGGTATCATAAAAAATGATAGATATTTTCTTCTTTTTTTTTTTTCATTTCTAAGGTCAAGATTGAGGATCAAAATACCTCACTGTTAGGAAGTTGAGCTTTAGTTTGTTTTAGGTGGCTAGCTATGCCATTGATCAGCTCATGATTTTATGAGTTCATGAGGAGGGAACTAATTTTGCTCAATTTGATTGTTTTGTTGGTTCATGAATTTATGCTTTGATTCATATTATTCATTATGTAGATATCATGTATACATATATGTGCTATGCATTTATACATATGTTGTTTGTACATGCATATGCATGTCAGTATGTATGAATAAAATAAATTTTTGTAAACAGAAAAGAAAAACTTTGCTTCTATGCATCAACATTATCAGCTATTTTTTTTACAATACCTTCGATCCTTTTTCTCCTCTATACAACTTTTTTTTTCTTTTCATTGATGCTAGTTCCCGTTTATTTGGTGGGATAGGATGGATTCTATTGGAGTGGCTAGGCAGAATAGGATGAGAAGAATGAACATTATTTCTAAACAAAGATTTCAAAAATTAGATAAGAAAAAAGATTGTTCATGTAGCATAGTCACAAGGGGAAAAATGCTAATATTGCTCTAGATTCGATTGTTGATAACAAAGAAAGTATAAAAGATGTTGCATGTGGAAAAGGGAAAGCCAATTTAAATAAGCAAGAATTTTTTGTTGCTAAAGTAGCTTTATACAAGCTATGGTTGATACCGATAATTCTAGAAAAATAGATTTAGATGAGGACATTTTTACAACCAGTGTCCATCATACTTTCTTGGAAGAAGAACTCATACCTACAACAAATGAAGGCATACTTCATCTTTTTAAAAAAATATATATTTAATTTATTTAATTTGCATAATTAGCTGATATCTGAATTTTTTTTTTAAACCAAGATAGTTCAAGAGGTTACAAGTGATCGACAATCTTTTGCTCTATAAAAGTCAGAAAAGGTTTCATTCAAAAAAAAAGTAGGTTCTTTTTTATGTGCACAATTGTACAACATTTACTTTTTTATAGTGGTTAGACATTTATCAAAAAGAAGATTGTTATTTTTTCTTCTATATGTAGGAAATTTTAGAGAACTATCAGATTTTGGATTACTCGAATATAAATACAAGTATTATGGCACCATATTCTAGTATAAAGAATCTATTAAAAAAAAAATGTATGGTACGTCAATGCCTACTTTTACTTTATGCTATTGTGAAGGAAAGATTACTCTACTGTTGCTCACACAAACTCCAGCTTTCTTGGATAACTTGTGGTGGAGCAAGAGCTTCAAAATTTCGAGCAAATATTAGAGTGTATAACTCCATGTTTGCATTTATATCAATAGGTGCAAAAATTGATACCGAAGTAAATGCTAGGCGAGGTCCTTATGTGTTTAGAATCAATGGTCAAAATTATCATAAATAGCTTCTTTATTATCTATTGATGGAGAAGTACCCAAATATGCTTAATTATACATATATGATATTGAAAATGTAGTCAGCCATAGAATAAGAGCATTATGTTTAGATGATTATTCATCGAGCATAGATCCAAAGATTATAGTAGGTTTAATAAATATGTTTGATCAAGAGAATCGAATTATTAGAGTTTTTAGAATGGCAAGAGATCGATTCAAGCAATCTGAGTTCTTACCTATTAGATTGAAATTGTTGGGAGCATGTCAGGGAGATAGCTTACAATATAATGCTCCATCATGTTCTGAAATAGTAGGATTGATTGTTGGTAATTTAGGTCATGCCCATCGACACTGTGATATTACTATTGAACATAAAATAAATAGACTGAAACATATTAGTGATTTACACCCATGTTTTGTGGTGATGTAATATCCAATATAATTTATTTGGTGAAGATGGTTTAAAATTGATATTAAATATAACAAGACTTTTCGACATTATTACACTATCAGACAATATGTAACTATGAGAGAATTTTATACTTATAGATTATAATAGAGAATAAATGAGGGTATCACATTAATAAGAGGAGGCCGTTTATTTCAGCAGTATATAGTTGATGCTTACTAATGTATCGAAGAAGAAAGACTTGATTACTTGATTACATTAGAAGAAATCAAAATGATCTAAAATCAGAAATTTATAAAGATATCAAAGATGTGGTTGTAAAAGGTGGTGTGGATAGAAATGCAATTGGCAAAAGAATTATATTGCCTTTAAGTTTCACTAGAAGCTTAGATATATGATTCAAAATTATCAAGATGCATTAGCTATTTATAGATGGTATGGACATCTTGATTTATTCATCATATTTACCTGTAATGCTTAATGGCTGGAAATTTGCTCTGGACTAAACCTAATACCAGTTTAAGAATCTAAAGATAGACTAGATATCATCTAGAAATTTGCTCTAGACTAAACTTAATACCAATTCAAGAATCTAAAGATAGACTAGATATCGTCAGTAGAGTTTTTAAGATGAAAGTTGAAGAATTAATGGTTGTGTTATAGCCCAAAAAAAAAAAAAAAAAAAAACAGAGTAAAACCGGGAAGAAGACTCCCGGTAGGAGTCTTCTTCTCCGGCGAAACCCAAGCAAATCGGGAATCTTAGGACCCCTCGGAGTCCTAGGACTCTCTATAAGAATACCCTCTCCCCCTTGAGACCGGACATCGGCCTCTTCCCTCTCTCCTTCTCTCCGATTTTCCCGAAATAGAGCCGCGGACACCACCTTGTCTTCACCGTGATTTGCCCGCCGACGAGGTCACCGGAGGCCAAGGTGAGTCTCCTTCTTCTTCCCCTCTTTCTTCTCCTTCCTCCCATGCTCCTGTACGCGGCTGCCGACGATGAGTGTCGTCGATCTACAGTCGGGAAAGAGACTCTGTTTTTGGGTCTCTTTTCCTTGAATTTTCCGACGCCGACAATCGGAAACGATCGCCGGCCACGCTCCTCCGTGATCGGGGGAGTGGCCCCCATCGGCCGCCGGCCTCCGCCGCGGCGGCCGTGGCCCGAACGGTCGGTCAAGGCCGGAGGACTATCATCCTCTATTCCGGCACGGGAAGAACCAAAAAAAAGAAGAAAAGAAGAAAAAGAAGAAAAAGAAAAAGAAGAAAAAAAGAAAAGAGAAAGAAGGAAAAAGAGAAAAAGAAAAGGAAAGAAAAAGAAGAAAAAGAAGAAAGAAGAAAAGAAGAAAAAGAAAAGAAAAGAAAAGAAAAGAAAATAATAATAATAATAAATAAATAAATAAATAAATATATATATATATATATATAAAAGTAAGTAAATAAATAAATAAATAAATAAATAAATAAAATTGAAATTGATGAGAGAGAGAGTTTCTCTCTCTTCTTTCAGTCTGAACCCTGACTTTCTCTCTCTGGAATTAGACTTTCTCTCTCTACTTTCTCTCTCTAGAATTTTCTCTCTCTAGCTTGTTTCTCTCTCTTGATGGATTTCTCTCTCTAAAGTTATCCTTCTAAGATTAGCATAGGGGAAGGCTTCATCTGATGATTCTGATCGAGTTTAGAGATGAGTCTGATTTTAAGCGAGATTTTGATTTTGGAATTTGTTAGATTTAATTTTGAATTAAAATTAATGTAAAAATATAATTTTGGATAATAAGCACGGAAGAATCTCTTAGAAGTTAGTCGATCTATTCATTCAGTGCTCTGTGAAAGATAAGTAATGAATTATCTCTCGAGATATTCCATATTTATTCTGAAAATAAATAATTATTCTCTGAAATTATGCATGATTTATGAAATTATATTTTTAAAGAAAAGTGCTTTTGAAATGTTATGGTATATCGATTTATGCACATATTTAGTGAAAGATTATGATATATATTATGGTACAAAGTGTTTTGATACAGATCGGATTTATGCTCTCAGCCTAACTATGTTTTTGTGGATCCTGCCAGTGGGGGTTGTGCGCTGGTATTTGTGGACCCTACCAGTGGGGGTTGTGCACTGGTGTTTGTGGACCCTGCCAGTGGGGGTTGTGCGCTGGTATTTGTGGATCCTGCTAGTGGGGGTTGTGCGCTGGTATCATGTGGACCTCGCCAATGGGGGTTAAACGTTGGTCATAGTCAAGGCTGTTGAGTTACGAGTATTTTGAATCGAATCGGATTTATGATTATATTATATGTGAATATTTGAAATTATTGGATTTGCATTAAATCAGCATGAAATATACTCTTATGTTTATTTGCAGTATTATTCTTGAAAATTATATAAATCTGAATTATCTAGTTGAGATATTTGTTACTTACTAGGCTGTCTAGCTCATTACCTTTCTTTCTATCTTTCAGATTCAGATAATTAATATCGAGAGTGGGACGAAATATTGAGACAGAGCTTTTAGAGGCGAGATTTAGCATTGTCAACTTCATTGAACTTAGATCTATTGTTTTATTGTTAGCAACAATTTTATTGGATGTAAGATATTTGATTTAATTACTTGAATTAAAGCTGAATAATAATTATTTGAATTTATTCCGCTGTGATGCATTGATATCGTGATGAGATGCCTTGCATGCTTATGGAGAGAGTTCTTCATGAGTATGCGGCGGTTGCCGCGACCCTCGATTCACAATCTCGGATCGGGGGCGTGACAATTAATATGGTATCAGAGCATAAGTGGATAAATTATGACACATAGAATTTGACGTAGTATGAGTGTAAGTGGGTAAACATTAGGAATATTGGGACGTTAAAGTATGAGCATCATAATAATAAAAACATCAAAAGATCAGTTAAGGGAGCAGTAGATAATAAGACTCAACAGATTTATGGTGAGCCGTGCTCCAGATGTGGTAAAAATCATGTAGACAAGGATTGCTATTGGAATACAGGTGCTTGTTTCAAATGTGGTCAGAAGGATCATAAAATTGTTAGCTGCCCGCTAAATACTGAAAATCAAGTTGGCCAAAGAACTTATGAAGGATAACATAGGGGTGGTGGACAGATTTCTAAAAACCAGAGAAGAGTTTATGCGCTTTCTCAACCGAATCCACAGGCTTCCAATACAATGGTGACAGGTATGAAAAAAATTTCGAGGACGAAATTTTTTTTTAGGGGTGAAGAATGTTATAGCCCAAAAAAAAAAAAAACAGAGTAAAACCGGGAAGAAGACTCCCGGTAGGAGTCTTCTTCTCCGGCGAAACCCAAGCAAATCGGGAATCCTAGGACCCCTCGGAGTCCTAGGACTCTCTATAAGAATACCCTCTCCCCCTTGAGACCGGACATCGGCCTCTTCCCTCTCTCCTTCTCTCCGATTTTCCCGAAATAGAGCCGCAGACACCACCTTGTCTTCACCGTGATTTGCCCGCCGATGAGGTCACTGGAGGCCAAGGTGAGTCTCCTTCTTCTTCCCCTCTTTCTTCTCCTTCCTCCCATGCTCCTGTACGCGGCTGCCGGCGACGAGTGTCGCCGATCTACAGTCGGAAAAGAGACTCTGTTTTTGGGTCTCTTTTCCTTGAATTTTTCGACGTCGGCAATCGAAAACGATCACCGGCCACGCTCCTCCGTGACCGGGGGAGTGGCCCCCATCGACCGCCGGCCTCCGCCGCGGCGGCCGTGGCCCGAACGGTCGGTCAAGGCCGGAGGACTATCGTCCTCTGTTCCGGCACGGGAAGAACCAAAAAAAAGAAGAAAAGAAGAAAAAGAAGAAAAAGAAAAAGAAGAAAAAAAGAAAAGAGAAAGAAGGAAAAAGAGAAAAAGAAAAGGAAAGAAAAAGAAGAAAAAGAAGAAAAGAAGAAAAAGAAAAGAAAAGAAAAGAAAAGAAAAATAATAATAATATATATATATATATATATATATATATATATATATAAGTAAGTAAATGAATACATAAATAAATAAATAAATAAATAAAAAAAATTGAAATTGATGAGAGAGAGAGTTTCTCTCTCTTCTTTCAGTCTGAACCCTGACTTTCTCTCTCTGAAATTGGATTTTCTCTCTCTTGATGGATTTTTTTCTCTAAAGTTATCCTTCTAAGATTAGCATAGGGGAAGGCTTCATCTGATGATTCTGATCGAGTTTAGAGACGAGTTTGATTTTAAATGAGATTTTGATTTTGGGATTTGTTAGATTTAATTTTGAATTAAAATTAATATAAAAATATAATTTTGGATAATAGGCACGGAAGAATCTCTTAGAAGTTAGTCGATCTATTCATTCAGTGCTCCGTGAAAGGTAAGTAATGAATTATCTTCTCGAGATATTTCATATTTATTCTGAAAATAAATAATTATTCTCTGAAATTATGCATGATTTATGAAATTATATTTTTAAAGAAAAGTGCTTTTGAAATGTTATGGTATATCGATTTATGCACATATTTAGTGAAAGATTATGATATATATTATGGTACAAAGTGTTTTGATACAGATCGGATTTATGCTCTCAGTCTAACTATGTTTCTGTGGACCCTGCCAGTGGGGGTTGTGCGCTGGTATTTGTGGACCCTACCAGTGGGGGTTGTGCGCTGGTGTTTGTGGACCCTGCCAGTGGGGGTTGTGCGTTGGTATTTGTGGACCCTGCCAGTGGGGGTTGTGCGCTGGTATCATGTGGACCCCGTCAATGGGGGTTAAATGTTGGTCATAGTCAAGGCTGTTGAGTTACGAGTGTTTTGAATCGAATTGGATTTATGATTATATTATATGTGAATATTTGAAATTATTGGATTTGCATTAAATCAGCATGAAATATACTCTTATGTTTATTTGCAGCATTATTCTTGAAAATTATATAATATCTGAATTATCTAGTTGAGATATTTGTTACTTACTGGGCTATCTAGCTCATTACCTTTCTTTCTATCTTTCAGATTCAGATAATTAATATCGAGAGTGGGACGAAATATTGGGACAGAGCTTTTAGAGGCGAGATTTAGCATTGTCAACTTCATTGAACTTAGATCTATTGTTTTATTGTTAGCAACAATTTTATTGGATGTAAGACATTTGATTTAATTACTTGAATTAAAGCTGAATAATAATTATTTAAATTTATTCCGCTGTGATGCATTGATATCGTGATGAGATGCCTTGCATGCTTATGGAGAGAGTTCTTCATGAGTATGCGGTGGTTGCCGCGACCCTCGATTCACAATCTCGGATCGGGGGCGTGACAGGTTGATATCACAAAAAAAGAATAATTTGAAAAAACTGCTGCAGGTATGATCCAAATTTTTTTACATTACTTTTTCTAAGAAATTTATGATAAAAATAATTTCATATATTTACTTATTTCCTACTCATATGTAGTTTTATACATAAAAAAGTTCAGAAACATGGCTTGCCGCATGTTCATATACTGCTTTGGTTGCACAAAAATCATAAGTATCCAACATCTTCAGATATAGATTCTATAATTTCTGCAAAAATTCCTAATAAAGATATCAATCCTGTAGGATATAAAACTATTCTAAAACTTATGATACATCATCCCTATGGATTAGCAAATCCTAGATCTCCATGCATGGTTAGACACCATTGTTCGAAATATTTCTACAAAAAATTTCAGAATGCGATAGTTATTGGTGAGAATGAATTTGCTACTTACAAAAGAAGAGATAATAGGTGCAGCATAATCAAGAACAACATATCGAGTTGGATAATAGATTTGTTATTCCTCATAACTTGGATTTAATTGTCCAACACCAAGCATATATTAATGTTGAATGGTGTAATAAGTCGAGAATGGTTAAATATTTGTCCAAAAATGTTAATAAAGGTTCAGATAGAACAAGGACAGTTATAACTAAAAATGTATTGATCAGCAATCGTACCAAAGAATGCCAATATGAGCAAATCGATGAAGTAAAGATATATTTGGATTGTAAGTATCTGTCGACATATGAATCTATTCGGAAGCTATTTCAATTTGATATACATTTCAGAGAACCAACTGTTGAGTGATTGGTGGTACATTTACCTCATATGAATATAGTTATCTATCATGAGAATCAAAGTTTAGCTTTTATTTTGCTAAGAAAAAATGTTGAAAAAACTATGTTCACTGAATGGATGGAAACAAATAAAATTTCAAAAGATGCACATTAGCTAAGTTATGCAGAATTTCTCGCAGAATGGGTATGGAATAGCAAAGATAAACCATGGACCAAAAGGAAGAAAAAAAAAAAAGAATAAGTTGAATTGTCTACATTCATCCCCGTTTAGGTGAGTTGTATTACTTAAGAATACTTTTAAATATAGTGAAGGGATCAAGAAGTTAAAATGAAATTAGAACTGTTGGAAATGTTGTTCATCCTACATTTCAGTCTGCATGCAATACACTTAGCCTATTAGGAGATGATGAAGAATGGAATGAATCAGTGAATGAAGCATCGAATTGGGCAATATCAGCTGAATTGAGGTAACTTTTTGTTACTTTGATTATTTATGGTGACGTAGCTGATCTGACAAAACTATTGGATATGCATTGAAAAATATTTATGGATGATATCATTTCAATCTTACAGAATATATTGGATCTTCTTAATCTGCAAATCTCAGAATTTCAGCTAAAATCATTTTTTGTATGAGTTAGAAAAATTATTCAATGAAATTATAGCTCTCTTTCTGAACACAGCCTACTAATGTCTGATAGAATTATTGTAGAAAAGATAGATAACAAATTGTTAAGAGAAGAACTGGATTATAATATCCAAGAATTATGAGATACACAGTCAAAATTATTTAAAGATTTAAATGATGAATAAAAAAATATTTATAATGAAGCTTTGTATTCAATAAATAATTATAAAGGAGGATTATTCTTTGTATATGATCATAGAGGAACTGAAAAAATTTATTTTTGGCAAACAATTGTTTCAAAAGTTTGTTTAAAATCATGGATTATCCTTGCTGTTGCTTCTTCAGAAATTGCATCATTATTATTGCCTGGAGGTAGAACAGTGCATTCAAGGTTCAAAATACCAATACATGTAGATGAATATTCTACATGTGAAATAAAAAAAGGAATGCAACTTGCAAAATTGATTGAATCTACAAGTCTGATAGTATAGGATGAAGCTCTAATGAATCATAGAAATTATTTTGAAGCTCTTGATAAATCTTTGAGAGATATTTTGAAAACAACATATCCCAAACAATGACCAGAAACTATTTGGTGGAAAAATTATCTTTCTAAGAGGAGATTTTAGATAAATTCTTCCTATTATTGTTGGAGGTGGCAGAGAAGAAACAATCAATGCATCTATAAGCTAATCTTATCTTTGAAAATATTACAAAATTTTTATTTTAAAAAATATGCGATTGTTGAATAATAATTTGATGCATCTAAAAAATTATTAGCTGATTTTGCTAAATGAATTTTAGATATTGTGATGGAAAAGTTTCCGCTGTTTCGTTTGAAGAAGATGAAGAAGCAAGCTAGATAGAAATTCACGATGATTTGTTTATAAAAATCTGCATCAACTCTATCCAGGATATTGTAGAAGCAATTTATTAAGAATTTCAAAAAAAATATGATGATCCTTTATAATTGAAGGAGAGAGCCATTGTCACACCTACAAATGAAATAGTCAATGAAATTAATTCATATTTGCTTTCTTTAATTTTAAAAGAAGAAAAGATATATTTAAGTTCTAACACAACTTGCAAATTTTCATCGGAAGGTGGCTCTGAAGATGTTCTCTATCCAATTAAATTTTTAAATTCTTTAAAATTCAACGATATCCCACATCATGATTTGCAACTAAAGATAGGTTCTCCTATAATGTTGTTTCAAAATATCAATTAAAGTATGGGGCTTTGCAATGGTACCAGATTAATAATTATCCAACTAACTTCGAAGATAATTGAAGTGGTTATCATCACTGGTAATCATGTTGGCGTCAAAGTCTATATCTCACTCATTGTGATGTAAGTTATAGGGATAAAATGGGTATTTATTTTTTAAAAGAAGGCAATTTTCAGTGAAATTTTGTTATGCAATGATGATTAACAAAAGTCCTGGACGAACTTTGAAATATGTTGGAATTTACCTACCTCAATTTGTATCCTCTCATGGTCAATTATATGTTGTTGTATCCATAATAACTTCGCACTAAGACCTCAAAATTTTAATAAAAAATGAATCATCAATCTTTGATAATTATATAAGGAATATTGTTTACAGTGAAATTTTTATAGATAATATTTTGAATTCACTATTTACATTTACTTTATTATTATTGTTATTATTGAATTCACTGCTTACATTCTCTTTATTTTTATTATTATTTTATATACTGTTATCTTTTTTTTTTGAAAAATAGGTTGATAAAAAAATAGAGTACGTACAATTTGTTATCCACTTTGTCATTGAAAAAATGCCATTAAAGAGTAAAAATAAGATTTTCAAGGATGTGGGATTCTATAAATCCAAATATAGAAAATCAATTGATTAGTGTTGATTGCATATTCCTTGATGAAAAGGTTATTAAAACTTCTACTTATTACATTGCTTACAACTTTTTCTCACAAAAAGATATATGCTTGTATTAATAATATATTTCTTTTGTATTTAGGGCATTTCTATCCAAGCATCTATATGAAAAGGAGATGTTGTTCAATTTAAAAACTTTCTTGTAGAAGAAAATATATATTATCTAGAAAAATTTAATGTTGCTCAGAATAGAAAAAAATTCAAGGCTACTGTCCATCAATATATGATCTATATGAATAGATGGACAATTATACAACATATAGATCATGATGATGATCCAATATCTCATACTAATTTAATTTTGTTTACTTTAGTAACATTCCATCAAGAAATTATAACGATATCCACCTGACAAGTAAGCCTAAAAATTAATTGCCTTACTTTCAATAAATACAAATAAAATGATGGTTACATAATTTTTCCTTCTTCTTGTGCAGATGTTATTGGACATTTCATAATGGTTGGGTCTCTAGATCAATTATACATCAGAAAAAAATTAACTTTCAAAAGAAATTTGAAAATAGAAAACTTAAAGTAAAATAATTTAGCTTTCTTTTTTTTTATAACCATTTAATTTTTTTTCCTTTCTTGCTCCTATCTTTTATTTTTTTGCTATCAAATTTTGTCTATCTTGCAGAAAAGAAAGGTTAGCTATCACTTTTTGGGGCAAATTAGCTCAAAAATTTGATGAAAATGCTGTTTGAGAAAAGAAAAGAAAAGGCCTCGTGGTAATCATCTTGGTTGGTATGATTGTATGAACATATAAAGGTAACTTTTTGAACTTTTTTTAAGGGGGTTTCATGATAAATTTCTTAGATGTTAATGATCAAATCTTTCTATATTTTTTCTTTGCATCTAGAAAAATCATGTCTATCCAGCTCCTTAGCATCAAAATATTATACAAATTTACAGATCAATGTGATTGCTAAGTACCAAAACAAGTTCGCATATAGTACTTTTAAATATTCTATTGTATACATACCAACCTTATAGATTATTGCTTAAATATATACATGTATCAATATGCAGATTGGAACTGCCGGTTGCTCCAATTATATTCATGGCTCATCAAACACAGGCCACCCTTGAACCTTGACAAGAAGCAGTAGCTAATAGAAAAATAATAAAAAATCTATTGGAATTGGATCCGTACAAATTTCAGGTAAAATTTGAAGGAAAGAAATATACTATGTATAGTAAAAATATATTACCAAAACAATAATTGCCATAGATTGATTACAACATTATTTTCCATGTGCCATCTTACTATTATTCTTTTATATAATGATAGCTGAAATAACATTTTACCTTTTTAGAGAGAAAAATTTACTTGCAAAGCTATGCTAAAGATAATCAACAGCTTCTATGGTTGGTGGTATAAAGCATGCTATAATTATAAGTCTACTATAAAAATCTATGAAGATAGTTTTTGGTGTAATTAGTGTGGCAAAAACGATCAGCCTCCTATACCATGGTGAAGTTATTCTTTTTCCTATATACTTTTTTCAAATTCTTAAACACAAAAGGAAAGTTTAAAACTCAATATTAAGATAGCATTTCTTCTAAATTCTTCAAAAGTACAAACTTAATACAATTGTTGAGGATGGAACCAAATCACAAAGTTCATGATTTTTGGCAAATTGGCCCAATAATTGATAGGTGTACTGGTGTTGTGATATCGCTCATTTTGATATCAATTGTTAGAGATGTCTAGTCAGGACACCACCACCACCACAGGATCTTTTCGATACCACTCATGTTACAGTTGGAAGAAAGAAGAAATAAAATAGCAAACACACAATCAGGTATGTAGAATAGCCCAAGTGCTGCCTCCATGGGGTATGCCAACTTCATTAGGAGACAAAAATAATACAAGAGGAGAACATTCACTTTCAACTAAAAGTTATCCTCACAAAAGCTCTCTCAAAAGTCCCCCTAAGAGATCCTCTCATAGGTCTGTCAGTACTAGGATCCTCGATGCCTTTAGATGCTTCCTATGGAGTGAACCGCTACATCGTGTCTCTTCGTAGCTACTCTATCTGACGCTTTGCTTGGCCCCTAATCCCCTATCGGTGCTCTACAAGGTCTGTTCTGCCCACTGTGCACACTCGAAGCTCTGTCGGACTCTTCTCGGTGGTTGTACGTGCCTCTCTCGCACTGATGCCTCTGCTCACGGCTCTCTGTCGCACCTCTCTATATATGTTCTGATTCTATTCACCCACAGAGCCTCTTAAAGCCTTAAAACCCAAACTGTATTGGAATCATTCTCTTGATCGGACTCCTAAAGCTTCTCTTCCATCTGATTGAGCCTCAGATCGAAAACAGGCTGTTGGATCATGTCCCATCACGACCTTGCTTGTCTCTGATCTCCTCTGATCTATTTGATCATGATCGTGAGCACCCATAGCCACATGATTACACATCCGGTCCATGAAATAGCCTGTGAGATGCGAGAAAACACCTTCAAAATGCCATCGGTCCACCATGGACTGCACGAATTGACTGGAAAATGGCCCCCTGATCCATAGCTCTGCCTATGGACCACTGGTCCGCGATGGACCACGTGAAGGATAGCAGGCTTGGGTGCTTGCACGCTTGCCCGTGCTGGATCGGGGCCGTGCATAGCCCACGCATGCTCGCTTGGGCCGTGCTCCTGCAGCCAGCCGGCATGCACCCACACGCTGGGCCGTGCTGCTGGGACTTTGTCAGCCCACCACCGGCCTCTGCCACCCCAAGGGCCGTGCCACCATGCCCTGACCTTCTTTCATGCATATCTTCACTATCTATGCTCCATTTGGGTTGTTCTTAGGTTCGTTGGACTCCGTTCGTCATTCTGAATCTTATTTTAAACTTTTTATAGATCGTATCTCCAGGTATATTTTTTGATAGTCTCCACCTCGACTTGATATTCGGTCTCCTCGCATCTATGTCTTGGGGCAATCGTCTGCTACTCATGGATGGGCAAACATGGGAGTCGAGCCAGATCACTTAATTTTATCTTCGTCATTTGCTGTGCACACCTCACAGCACCTCCTGACCTGAGATCTGCTCGGTATAGCCTCTGCACGATGTTGCTCATCCTCTCGAGTCTCTCATCCCATACTCGATCCATCTCCATCTGAAGCTCCTTCTCACACTGGTCTTCCACTGGCATCCTTTATGTAGATGGCTCCTCCTTACACAAGAGAGCATCGATCAACCCTCTACAGTCGATCTCCACCTTGATTGTACCTATCTTCTCCATCTTCAATCTTGACTACCACCGTCGTAATCTTGTGCTGAAACTACCTTACTCTGATACCACTTGTTATGATATCACTCACTTTGATACTAATTGTTGAGGGTGTCTGGTCAGGACACCACCACCATAGGATCTTGTCGATACCACTCACATTATAGTAGGAAGAAAGAAGAAACAAAATAGAAAATATACAATTAGGTACGTGGAACACCCCAAGTGCTGCCTCCACAGGGCATGCCAACTTCACTAGGAGAAAGAAATAATACAAGAGGAGAACATCCACTCTCAACTCTCTGTATACACACCTCTCTCAATTAGAAGCTATCTTCATAAAAGCTCTCTCAAAAGGCCCCCCAAGAGACCCTCTCACAGGTCTGTCAGTGCCAGGGTCCTCGATGCCCCAGAATATTTTCTGTGGAGCGAACCACTACATCATGTCTCGCTGTAGCTGCTCTATTTGACGCTCTACTCTACTTTTGATCTCCTATCGATGCTCTATAGGGTCTGCTCTGCCCGCTGCACACACTCGGAGCTCTATCGGACTCCTCCCAATGGCTGCATGAGCCTCTCTCACACTGATGCCTTTACTTACGGCTCTCTGCCATGCTTCTCTACATACGTTCTGGTTCTGTTTGCCCATAGAGCCTCTTAAAGCCCTAAAATTTAAACTATATTGGAATCAGACTCCTATAGCTTCTCTACCATCTGATCAAGCCTCAGATCGAAAACTGACCATTGGATCATACCCCATCGTGACCCTGCTTGTCTTTGATCTACTCTGATCCATCTGATCACGACTGTGAGCACCTGCAGCCACAGATCGTGCATCTGATCCATGAAACAGCCTGTGAGCTACGAGAAACCAACTTTAAAATACCGTCGGTCCATCGTGGATCGCATGAATCGATTGAAAAATGACCACCCGATCCACAGCTCTGCTTGTGGACTACTGGTCTGTTGGGAATTATCTTAAAATCAATCGTGAGATGATTGAGTTCATCCTTGTATATGAATTATTGATCAATTGAATAATAATTATTTTAATATTTTTTATTACAAAATGATATCTTTCTTAAACTCTTGTACTATGATGAAGTCCCTAGAACTGTGCTAGTGTACGATAAAGAGAGAATTTATCGTATAGTTCTTAAACATGTTCGCGATCAAATGATACGTCATTATGGGACAATGACGTTTATCGAGTGAAGATCGTTATATGCCATATGGATTGGTTATCCTCTTAACTAAGGAGTGTGATGACACTGGTATGGCATACAGGTGAGATATAGGGGTACATCGTCACTGAACAAGTGACTCACCTACTGAGCGTTCTGCTGTCAAGAGCTGCTCGCAAAATATATGGATATAAGTATCTTTCAGATTCGAGATTATCTTAGTGACTTACAAACAACTCACTGTTCTTTGGTGCCGGACTACCTGGATTTCTAATGCAGTAACGGAAGGCTACTAGATACAGTCAAGTACTTGTCAAGTCTGTGTGTGGATCAAAATGGGTCTCCTCCAGATTATTAGAGTTGATGTATCACTGTATTTTAATTTAGTAAAGCCTTGGCCAGGGTAATCTATGAGATGAATTTGAAAGGTTGAAATACAATATGGATGAAGCGATCTCGGTTGACAGTTAACCTGAGACCATCCTAGAGCATTCAGGGTCAAAAAGATGAATTACGTGGTAACCATGTGTATGGATTTTGAAATATTTTTTTATGATAATTCGATCTATCTGGACGTCGAAAATCATTGTTAGATGGTATCTCAATTAGTACAGAAATTGATTCCTGTGCTACCGGTATAGTGTTTGAACTTATGGAGTCACCACACAAGTCAGACAAAGTAGAAAAAAATTGACTTATGTTTATATGTCCAATTTGAAAGTACTTGACTTGATTGAACATATAAGCTAACTTGATTGAAAATTAAGTTATGGGTCAAATGGGATTGAAGAGTTGACTATGTCTAGTTAGCACTATACATGAAGTCCAGGTTTGATCCTGGGGATGAACAGTTTCTTATCTATGATTCATAGAACATATCAAAGATTGGATTTAAGTACTAATTAATTTCATATTAGATCTAAACTAATTAGACTTAAATGGATCCAAAATTTAAGTTAGACTTGGTACAAAAGTCCTAAAGAGTTTGGGATTGACAGTCCTTCAAAATTATTTCGAACCAGCTTCAAATCAGATTCGAATCAGACCTATTTTGGATGAGATATGAGTATTTCTACTTGCACTGAGAATACCCCCTCATGAAGCATGACCAAAACCTGGTTTGGTGCTTATTTGGGGTATCCCAAGTGGGTGAGAGATTGGGTGCAAGTTGATTGTCATATGTGATGACAATTATAACTCATATAAGAATCCTTTTTTCATGAGTATTGAATCAATTCAAATTAAATTTTAATTAGGAGTTCTAATCTCATTGGATTATGAGAATTATTTATAAATAGAGAGAATCTCTTTCTATAGATATATAGCAATAGCATAGCAAACAAATCAGATTGAAAGAAGAGAAGAGAGAGAGAGGCATGAGAAGAGAGACAGGTCCTATTTTCCCTTTGGCCTCTCCCATTGTTGCCGCCCCTCTTCCTTTGGGTGTGGGGTCTCTTTGGGCATCTCACCTACTAGTGTGAGGTGTCACACTAGCACATCTCATCTCTCGATCGATTGAGTTACTAAATCAATTAGATTGGAGTTCATCCTGCTTTCCTACGACGTCTGATGTGCATGCGAAGTAGAGGATCTGCACATCCAAATCTCTGCAAAGATTTATATCAGATAATTTAGGATTTGATCTCTGGTTTTACTATATTTTAGATAAAGATTTGATCATTAAATAAGTAGAACATTAAAAAAATTTTAGATGCAACCTGGACATCTCGGGGGAAAATTGTTTCCCTTCCCTTCAACTGGTATCAGAGTAGGTTTGAAATATATGCATGTAAAATAAAATTTTTTGAGATTATTTATATAAGATATAATTAAAATTTTTTATAAAATATTAAATCTTATTTAAATCTATTTATATAAAATTTTTTATCTGATTTTGATTGGATTAGAGATGCCTAATCAATGGTTGATTGAGGTTGTTATAAATCTATTATAACAAAATTCTACTGTTGTTGAATTTTTTATAAAAAATAATATTAATTAAAATTTATTTTAAATCTATTTTAATAAAATTTTAATATTTTTATTTTTATTAAGCAGTGAGATTTATTTTAGATTTAAATTAGATCCATTTTGATGGATATTTAGATCTGAATCTTATCATAATTCAGTACTGCACGAAAACAGATTTTACCAGAAATTAATTCTTTGTGCATTCATATTTGCATCTAATTAATTTTCTATTTGATATCAAATCTAAAATTAATATTTTATACTTAGTATAAGGTATGTTTTAGATTTGATATGATGTATATGATGCATCAAATCTAATTGGATTAGATGAAGAACATAATTGATAAGATCAAGGATATGTTCATAACACAAAATAGTTTTGTCAATAATTGTATGTTGATGTAATTATATATGAAATTAGATTTTAAATTCTAATAGTCTAGTACTTGGATTGATTAGATTATCAGACCATTCGATCATAAGAGATCGAAGAGATTAATCTCTCTTTTACCTATTCGATAGGTTCTCTTATGATGTGTAGAGATATCGTTGTGATCTAGCTTCATGAAAAAAAAATGAATAAATATTTATATATTATTTTGATTATAAATATATTTAGATTAGATCTAAAATAATTTATAATTCATTATAATAGGATAAAATTTAGATATAAATTATTTTAGATCTGAATTATATGTTGCATATGATGTAATTGATATTGATCTAAAAGTTGTCATGATATTTGAGATGTATGAATGAAGTTTAGATCATACCTATATATGTTTAATTGTTAAACATATTATAAAAATTATTTTCATGTATTAAAACATATGGTATGCTTCATCTGAAATTCTTATAGAATAGTTCTACAAACTGAAATATACGTCTTACACACTTAATTTTGAATTAAGTTTGAAAGATCTAGATTTGAGAATTAAGGATCATTAAGACACCACATAATATGATGGGCAATGGGTTAGCATGAATCAGATCCTTCTAATGGGTTAGATCTGGGGTTAGAAACACATATGAATCAAGTAGAGAAATTGATTAAATCTATCAAGTGTTGAATTAGAATAGGTCAGTATTTCTCTAAATCAATCTCAATAGTTAAAGTTTGATCAAGTCCATGTGTTTGACCTTAATAAATAGACCATGATCATGGCTTCGTAGTTGAGCTTGAATTTTTTAGTGTGCCCAATCGAAACTAATTAATCAGTTGGTGTCTAAGGTAAGTTTGGCAGATTCGATCAAGTGATTTTTAATTGAAAGCTATTCACTAAGATGCGTCTATGGTGAGTTAAGGACAGATCCCTCCTGCTGATCTCACTTACCTGGCCAATATGGTAGATTATATTTTGATTAGATCATTAGTCGATTCGTGTAGACCCATGCCATTAAGGTGAATCAGTGTGACTGATTTAGGTATCTTTAGACCAGCTTGTGCTTAATCCTTTACATGACTTGATGAAGTCAGTGGGAGGATTTACAGCTTTCAGATCGACTTCTTCTCTTGTTCTTAGATCAATTAAATCAAATCCTCTAAATTATTAGGTCCAAAAAGTGATAAAGTTATGAGATAACTTGATCATTGCCTCCCATTAAGGTGTGTGATAATGAGTCTAATATTCCAAATAGGCATTAGAGGCACCACACGCTTGGTGTCTATTACATATTGGAATTGTCATTCATCATATGACCATCATGATGTACCTTCAGATCAATATTTAGGTTGATCGAGCCACACTTGGGTCTGGACATCCGTTTGTTGGATGCACTTGGTGTGTCATGTTAATGGTTGGACTTAACTAGGATTTTCAGTGGAGGCGCCACACGTCTGTTGAAGGGACACCTGGGGCAGAACCTATTGCTAGAAGTTGTTTGAAGAAATAATTGGTTATGAACCTACCCATGGTGTACTAGAGTTGGCCGAGCTACACTCGGGTCCGAATGCAGTCCGTGTGGATTCTAGTACCTATTAAGAAATTAATGTAATTCTTTGAGTTGGAGGTAGAGGCTACCAATTCGTTAAAAATAGTCAGAGAAACTTTAGACTAAAGTCTATATCTTCAGGATTAAAATAAAAAATAATTAATATACTAATAGGCTAATATTTTTTCTTTTTAGTTATGGCCAACATACTTACCCTCTGTTTGCTGTTGGATAGCGACAAGCTCATCGGACCCAACTTCGATAGCTGGTATCAAAAGTTGAAGATCGTGTTAGAGCATGAAAAGATTTTATATGTCTTTACGGATCAGGCACCTGAAGAATCTGCAGCCAATGCTCCTTGTGCTGTGAGAGATACTTACACGAAGTGGCTTAATGACCGTATTACTGTGCGTTGTGTGATGAGGGCAGCTATGAATGACGAACTTAGTCATAAATTCGAGGATGCACAGCCTGAGGAGATGATTCAAATATTGAATGAGTCCTTCAGCATCCCTAAGGATGCGGAGAGATATAAAACCTCCTACGTAGTGTTCAACGCCTGTATATGAGAGGAGGCTTCAGTCATCGATCATGTATTGTACATGATTGAGCAGATTGAACACCTTAGCAAACTTGACTTTCCATTGCATGAACAGTTACGTAAGGATGCTATCCTCAATTCGCTACTGAAATTCTACCTATTCTTTCTCAGTCATTATAGAATGATAAAGCCTGCGGTAAACTATCATGGTTTTCTAGGGTTACTATAACTTTTAAGAAGGATCACCAGCTCTAGAAAGAGTCAGTGAATTTAGTGGGAGGTTCATCTGTAGGGCATCAATCTTCTAGAAGAGGGAAGAAGAAAAAGGTGTAGAAATCCTATGCCACCGATCTCAAGCAGAGCAAAACGTTAAAAGTTGATAAGAGCCAGGCAGAGTGCTTCTTCTGTAAAAAACTGGATCATTGGAAAAGAAATTATCCTGCTTATACAGCCATCCTTGACCCAAACAGGCCTAAGAACAAGAGAAAGAGGCAAGTGGTTGCTTCACAAGGTATTTATATGATAACACTTTGTAATTTCTCTATTTGTAATACTACTACCTGGGTATTGGATATCGAAAGTCCTATTAATATATGAAATTAGTTGCAGGGACTATAGGTAAGTAAAAAATTTCAAGTGAATGAGCAGTTCCTTAACGTTAGAGATGGAAGTCTTGTTCCAGTTCTGACCTTGGGAATCTTACAGTTTGTCTTCGAGTCTAGTAGTATCATGTTGGATGATTGTTATTATTGTCTCTCCTTTATGATGAATGCCATCTCTATAGGCCTTTTGGCCAACTTGGTTACAAGTTTATAATAAAGGATGATTTTTGTGATATCATTATAAATGATACTACAATTATGTGTGGACAATTAAAATATGGCATATACACAATATTACGGCTTGTTAGTATAATATACACACCTAGTAAATGCCCAAAATAGATAATGTCAGTGAATCCTATCTTTAGCATTGTAGGCTCGGTCATGTGAATAAGAATAGGATTGACAGGTTGATCAAGAAACGTGTCCTTTAGATAGATGATTGTGAATCATTGCCTACCTGTGAGTCCTGTCTACTTGGTAAGATAACTAAGTCTCCTTTTAAAGGAAAAGGTGAGAGAACCAGCAATGTCCTGGGTCTAATACATACTGATGTATGCGGGCTTATGAACATAAGTGTCAAAGGAGGATACTACTACTTCATTATGTTTACAGATGATCTATCGAAGTATGGGTATGTCTATCTTATGAAGCATAAGTCAGAATCATTTGAAATATTCAAACGATTCAGTACTGAAGTAGAGAAACAAACTGAAAAGAGTATTAAGATCCTTCGGTTAGATCGAGGAGGTGAATATCTCATCAGTGAGTACTTGACATATCTAGAAGAGAATGAGATTCCCTCACACCCCTCCTGGAATACCACAACATAATGGTGTGTCCGAGAGGAGGAAATGAACTTTGTTAGACATGGTTTGATCCATGATGGGTTTTTTCAGTTTGTCAATCTTCTTTTGGAGATTGCTCTAGAGATTATCTGCTACATTTTGAATAAGGTGCCCAGCAAGTCTATCGATAAAACTCTATATGAGATATGGACTGGACGTAAGTCAGTGCTCTCACACCTTAGGGTCTGGGGGTGTCCAGCTTATGTCAAGCATTTAAAGACAGATAGGCTTGGATCGAAGTCTGATAGATATTTATTTGTAGGGTACCCAAAAGAAACTAAAGGGTACTACTTCTACCTTACTGCAGAACAAAAGGTGTTTGTTAGCAGTCGGATAGTCTTTTTGAAAAAGGAGTTCCTTGGTGAAGGAGCTAATACCCATAAAATTGAATTTGATAAACTTCATAAAGTGAAAGGATTGACACATACAGAATTGGATTTGATTAGTGAATCAAATTTAAAATCGGTAGAAGCACCATTAAAGAGATCCGGTAGAGTATCGCATCAGCCAGATAGATACTACGAATTTTTGATCTGGGATGGTGATTCCATTGAACTTGATGAGAATGATGAGGATCCGATCACCTATATGGAGGTCATGCAAAGGTCCGACTCCCAAAAATGGCTTGAGGCCCTAAAGTCCGAGATGGAGTCCATGGAGATCAATAGTGTATGGACACTAGTTGATCCACCTGAATGGATAAAACCTATATGATGTAAATAGATTTTCAAGAGGAAAAGAGGAGTGAACGAGAAGGTAGAGACTTATAAAGTCCGTCTAGTTGTTAAGGGTTACCGTTAGTATTATGGTATTGACTATGATGAGATGTTCTCTCCTGTGGTAATGCTTAAGTCCATCCAAATTATACTTGCTATCGCTGCATACTTAGATTATGAGATCTGATAGATGGATGTCAAAATCACTTTTCTTAATGAAAAACTGGAAGAAAATGTGTATATGATATAACCTAAAGGATTCACATCCACAGACAAGTCGAAAGTGTGCAAGTTGAAAAAAATCTATTTATGGACTTAAGCAGGCATTGAGGAGTTGGAACATGCATTTTGATAAGGTGTTTAAAATATATAGCTTCATTAAGAATAGAGAAGAGCCTTACATCTACAAGTGGACTTCCAATTTTATGATCATTTTTCTTATGCTGTATGTGGATGACATACTATTACTAGAAAATGACATCCCGATTTTGCAGAGTGTGAAGCTGTGGTTATCATCACTGTTCTCCATGAAGGACTTGAGAGAAGCATCCTACATCCTAGGAATGAAGATATATAGGGATTGGTCCAGAAGGTTGTTTGGATTGTCTCAATTTACGTACATTGATGTCTTATTGAAGTGGTACAACATAGATAATTTCAAAAAAGACTATCTTCCAATAGGCCATGGAATTACTCTTTCCAAGAACGATTATCCGACAACCCCTGAGGAGAGAGAGCGTATGAGTAGAATATCATATGCTTCGATGGTGAGATCTATCATGTATGCTGTGACATGTACGAGGTCGGATGTGGCCTATTCACTAGGGGTAGTGAGTAGGTACTAGTCAAATCCGGATGAGAAGCATTGAAAGATTGCGAAAGTAATTTTTAAGTATTTGAGAAATACTAAAGACCAATGGCTTATCTATGGAGATTCTAATCTGAAACTTGTGGGATATACTGATTCTAATTTTCAGTCAGATTATGATGACAGCAGAAGCGTGTCGGACTACGTATTTATCTTGAATGGAGGAGCTATTTGCTGGAAGAGTTCCAAGCAACATACTGTGGCCAATTCTGTATGCGAAGTGGAATACATTGCTGTATCGGATGCTGCAAAGGAGACGATGTAGTTGCGAAAGTTTATCATCGAGCTGAGAGTTGTACCTTCTATTGATGGTCCTGTCCTGCTGTACTGTGACAGCTCCAATGCCATAGCTCAAGTGAAAGAATCCTAGTAGCACCATTGCATCAAGCATGTTCTGTGCCGCTATCATCTGGTGCGAGAGATCGTGAACCGAGGTGACGTCGAGCTTCAGAAGATCGACGGAAAGGAGAACCTAGCCGACCCCTTCATTAAAGCTCTCGGGATCAAAGAGTTCGATAACTTCAAATGGAAGATGGGTATAAGATACTGCCCCGATTAGCTTTAGTCCAAGTGAGAGTTGTTGAAAATTATGTCCTAAAATCAATCGTGTGACGATTGAGTTCATCCTTGTATATGAATTATTGATCAATTGAATAATAGTTATTCTGATATTTTTCATCATAAAGTAATATCTTCTTTGAACTTTTGTACTGTGATGAAGTCCTTAGAACTATGCTAGTGTACAATAAAGAGAGGATTTATCGTATAGTTCTTAAACATGTTCGCGATCAAATGATCCATCATTATGGGACAATGATGTTTATCTAGTGGAGGTTGTTGTGTACCATATGGATTGGTTGTCCTCTTAACCAAGGAGTGTGGTGACACTGGTATGGCATACAGGTGAGTATAGGGGTACATCATCACTGAACAAGTGACTCACCTGCTGAGCATTCTACTGTCAAGAGTTGCTCACAAAATACATGGGTATAAGTATCCTTCAGATCTGAGATTATCATAGTGACTTGCAAGCAACTCACTATGTTTTAGTGCCAGACTATCTGGATTTCTAATGCAGTGACGAAAGGCTATTGGGTATAGTCAAGTACTTACGAAGTCCATATGTGGATCAAGATAGGATTGACCCCTTTAGATTATTGGAGTTGATGTATCACTGTATTTCAATTTAGTAAAGCCTTGACTAGGATAATCCATGAGATAGATTTGAAAGGTTGAAATACAATGTGGATAAAGCAATCTTGGTTGACAGTTAACTTGAGACCATCCTAGAGCATCCAGGGTCAAAAGGATGAATTATGCAGTATCCATGTGTATGGGTTCTGAAATATTTTTTTATGATAATTTGACCTATCGGAACGTCGGAAACCATTACTAGATGGTATTTCGATTAGTGCAGGAATTGGTTCTTGTGCTATTGGCTTAGTATTTGAACCTATGGAGTCACGCACACAAGTCACCTTGTAGGAAGAAATTGACCTATATTTATATGTCCAATTTGAAAGTACTTGACTTGATTGAACATATAAGTTAACTTGATTGAAAATTAAGTTATGGGTTAAATGGGATTGAAGAGTTGACTATGTCTAGCTAGCACTACACATGAGGTTCAGGTTCGATTCTGAGGATGAATAATTTTTGATCTATGATTCATGAAACATATGAAAGATTAGATTTAAATACTAATTAATTTTAAATTAGATCTAAATTAATTAAATTTAAATGAGTTTAAAATCTAAGTTAGACTTGGTACAAAAGTCCTAAAGAGTTTGGGATTGACAGTCTTTCAAAATTATTTCGAACCAGCTTCGAATCGGATTTGAATCGGACCTATTTTGGATAAGATATGAATATTCCTACTTGCACTGGGAATATCACCTCATAAAGCATGATCAAAACCTGATTTGGTGCTTATTTGGAGCGTCCCAAGTGGGTGAGAGATTGGATGTAAGTTGATTGTCATATGTGATGACAATTATATCTCATATAGGAATCCTTCTTTCATGAGTATTGGACCAATTCAAATCACATTTGAATTAGGAGTCCTAATCTCATTAGATAATGAGAATTATCTATAAATAGAGAGAGTCTCTATCTATGGATATATAACAATAGCATGGCAAAAAAATCAGATTGAGAGAAGAGAAAAGAGAGAGAGAGGTGTGAGAAGAGAGACAGGTCTTATCTTCCCTTTGGTCTCTCCTCTTGTTGCCGCCCCTCTTCCTTTGGGTGTGGGGTCTCTTTGGGCATCTCACCTGTTAGTGTGAGGTGTCACACTAGCACATCTCATCTCTCGATTGATTGAGTTGCTAAACTAATTGGATTGGAGTTCATCTTACTTTCCTGTGGCGTCTGACGTGCATGCGAAGTAGAGGGTCTGCACATCCAGACCTCTACGAAGGTTTATATCAAATAATTTGAGATTTGATCTCTGATTTTACTATGTTTTAGGTAAGAATTTGATCATTAAATAAGTAGAATATTAAAAATTTTTTAGATGCAACCTAGGCATCCCGGAGAAAAACTATTTCTCTTCCCTTCATGGTCTGTATGGACCACATGATGGATAGCGGGCCTAGGTGCCCATGCACTCGGCCGCGCTGGGCCCATGCGCGCTTGCCTGGGTCATGCTTCCATAGTCGGTCGGTGCATACCCACACACTGGGTTGTGCTGTCGGGCCTGGCTGCACCATCGCTGGCCTCCATCGCCCCGAAAGCTGTGCCACCATGCCTTGGCCTTCTTTTATACGTATCTTCACCGTCTAGACTCTGTTTGGACTGTTTTTGGGCTCATTGAACTCCATTCATCATCCTGAATCTCATTCTGGGCTTTTTATGGATTGAATCTCAACGTATATTTTTTAACAACTGGCAGTTAATCTTGCTGCAGATAGAATAATTGATAGATTCAAATGAGCTATATTAAGCTTGGCACAATTGAAAACAGAGCTTAATCTAGGCCTGGATTATTGGAACTTAGCTTATTTGCACCGCTGATCTTGTTCTTATTCTATAATATTGAAACTTAAGGGTTTATTTTTTTGAAGGTAAAAAATTTATCCAAAAATCTATATTTTTTTAGATAAATATTTTTTAAATAATTTTTAGATAAAAAAATAATTTTTCTAAAAAAATGACTCAGAAATCTATTATCTATATTCTTTTGCATTATTAACTTTCTGGATAAGTTGCTAAGATCTATCTATATTTTTCATAATATTTTTTATTATATATATATATTATTATATATAATAGTATAATATAATATATAATATAAAAATATATTATTTTATTTATTATTATATATTATAATATATAAATTTATATTATTTATTATAGTATTATATTATGATAATATATTATAATAATATAGTATATTATATTACAATATACTATATTATAATATAATATATTATATTATTATTATAAAGTTAAACATCTATTAGGAATGAATTAAAAAGATTATTTTTTTAATTGATAAAAAAATGATTTAGCCACCCCTTAGATGGATAAATTTTTTAAATATGTTATAATAATAATATTATAATATTATATTATATTATAGTATATTATAATATATTATCTTTTTTATTATTATATATTATAATATATAAAATATATTATAATATATTATTTTTAAAGTATTATATTATGGTAATATATTATAATAATATAGTATATTATATTATAATAATTTATTATAATATTATAATATAATATTATATATTATATTATAATATATTATATTAAAATATATTATATTATATTATATTATTATGATTTATTATAACATAATATAATATATTATATTATTATTATAAGGTTAAGGGTATATTAGGAATGAATTAAAAAAAATATTTTTTGGTTGATAGAAAAATGATTTAGCCACTGATAAGCAATATATTTTTGTATTTATTACAGATATTTTTGATAATTTATGGTGCTAACATCTTCTAAAAAATCTAATTTTATGAATAAATTGATTTTTTTAAAAAATAAATAATTAAAAAAAAATAAAATTAAAATATATTTATAAAAAATAGATGTTAATTTAATTGAATAATTTAAGCATCAAAATAATAAAAAAATTTTAAAAAATTTAATTCATATTTTTTTTTTTATTTTTCAGACAAAAATTGAAGCAAAATTAAGCCAAAACATCTTTAAAAATAATTTTTATTACCTTCGGTGCATGGTGGACCGACCGGTCAGTCCATGAAATCAGGGCGTGGTCTACAGAAAACTTCACATGGTTCATAGGTGTGGCTCACAACGAGAGAAGGATTCTGGGCGTGATCCAATGGCTGACATTCATCCCACCCCAGATCCGACGGTCAGCATCCATTATCGATTTATAAGAGAGATTTTTGCACGATCTAACGATCGAAAATGCATCCATCATCAGATCCAACAGTCCAGATGCGTTGCCGACTTTGAATAGGACTCTTCTACAGGATTCGATGGCCCAAAGGCGATCTATCATGCGATCGGATGGCTGAGGATGCTCTCGACTGTGTTAAGAAAACTTTTTGCTCGATTCGATGGTCAGAACCAATCCGAAGCACGATCGGACGGTTATTATTCGATCCGACTTTAATTCGTATTAAAACATTGATTTTTCGGGCAGATCTGGGTGGTTCAAGCTTGATCCGATGGCCAGCATCCATTATTGATTTATAAAAGAAAATTTTGCACGATCTAATGGTCGAAAATGCATCCATCATCAGATTCAACGATCCAGATGCATTGTCGGCTTTGAATAGGACTCTTCTACCTGATCCGATGGCCCAAAAATGATTTATCATGCGATCGGATGGCTGAGGATGCTTCCGACTGTGTTAAGGAATCCTTTTGCACGATCCGATGGTCAGAAATCAATCCGAAGCATGATCAGATGGTTATTATTCGATCCAACTTTGATTCGGATTAAAACATTGATTTTTCAAGCAGATCTGGGTGGTTCAAGCCTGATCTGATGGTCAGGGATATTTCTAGAAGATTAAAACAATTTTTAAGGGTTTTAAGACTCATTTTTCTACCAAAAAATTATGAAAAATTTATTTATAAATAGGGGGTCCGGGAATAAACTTAGGGAGCAGAAAAATTTAGTAAAAAAGATAGAAAAAATTAAAAAAAAATTATTAGAGCTTTAGAGACCCAAGAAAAAGAAGGAAAAATCGGTTCGCTTTATAGAGTATGACGGAAGGTGGAGAGGTCATCAACCATCTTTTCGATGAGGCTGGACTGATCAACTTCAGATCTTTATTATAGTTTATTTTTATTTTATTTTATTATTATTTTTAAATTTTTTATACTTAAATTTTAATTCTAGTTAATAAAAAATTTATTTTTCTACATTTTAAATTTTTATCTTTTATTTTTTTGTATGTAGATGCTAGGATCTAGTTAGCAGATCTTAGTACCAATTTATTTTATATTTTTAAAATTTTTATTATTTATTTTTATTGCAAGTAGATGCTAGGATTTAGTTAGTAGATCTTAGTATCCAATTTATTTTTTATATTTTTAATTTTTATTTTCTGACTTAAATTATTTTTTTCAAAATTTTATTTTATTTTTTATAAAATTAAAAATTTTAAATCAAAATTCTGCCTTCTCTGTAGATTTGATCTGACTCGCTACTTTCTATATATTTTTAATTTTTATTGAAGTCAGAATTAGATTTAATCACGATGTCCTAATGACAACATCGTAATTGTATCAATTTTTGACGTCGTTGCCGGGAAAGGCAATAATTTTAATATTTAATTTTTTTGATTTTTTTTATAAATATAGTTTACTAACTTTTTGATTATTTTTTTTATAAAAAAATAGAAAAAAATTTAAAAAAGAGATAGAAAGCTTTCAATTTTGCTTGGTGAGATCAATCCTATTGTTGCCCAGCTATGCAACCCAAGAGGGGGGGGGTGAATTAGGTTTCTAAAAAATTTATGCTTAACTTGTGACTTATGAAAAATATTTGACAATAGCTAAATAAATAGGGAGAGTAAAGTTAATTCAAGGCTAATGGCTAAAAGCAAGAATGCAAGAGAATAATGAAGAGTTAAAGAAGAGCAATTAGGCACACCACAAACAAAAAGATTTATAGTGGTTCGGTGCCAATCCTTGCATCTACATCCACTCCCCAAGCTCCTACTTGGGAATTTCAATCCACTAACTTGTATTCAACCCGAATACAAACGTCGAAAACTCTGACTCTAGCTATCTCAAGCTAGTCCACTTATTTTTTGGGTACAAGCCAACCCAATACACTCTGATTCAAGGTTCGGATCAACCTTTCCTTATTTTGGAACTCTTCCAAAACAAAAAATACTAACTCAAACAGAGTGTAACAATGAATAGCACAAAAAGTACAGAGAAAGCTCTTTTAATGAGAGTATGAGACTTTAAATACACTTTACTCAAGAAGAAGAAGACCCTTTTTGATTTTCTCAAGGTGGTTGGAGATTTGAATGTGCACATGTGGAGTTGGTGAGCTTGGATTAAAAGCTTCTTGAATGCTTTGAGTGAGCTTTTGCTTAGGACTGAAAAGTTTGCTTGAAATCTCTTTTTCAAAATCTCTCTTCTTAATGATTCCCACCTATTTGTCCCTTTTATAGCTTCAAGAAATAGTGGAAAATATTCTGGGCTGAAATAGAGCCGTTAGACCACATTAAATGAGCATTAAAAGCACTTAAAATGGGTTAAAAACTAGCTGTTGCGGAATAATCCCATCACAGGGGTCGACTCATGCCTGGGGGTCGACTCATGGGTCGACCTCTGTGGAAGAACACCAAAAAATCAAACGGGAAGCAAGGTTCTGTAAAATTGGCCCAAAACCCGCAGAGGTCAACTCATGGGTCGACTCATGCCTTGGGGGTCGACTCATGGGTCGACTCACAGGGTGTGCCAAGTTTGTGCCATCCAAAAATTCAACGTACCAATCATCTCATATGCCATGAGTCGACTCATGGGTCGACTCATATTTTTCAAATATGAATATCTTTCAAAATACAAGTCCAAAAATAATAAAATTTTTATCAATGGATCACAAATCTTTTGTTCTATCATTTGATGCTTTCAAATCAGGGTTTGATAAAATTATGATTTTGCCCCTGAAGAGCAATAAGTCTTTTTCAAGCGAAAATCATTAGTACCCCTTCAAATGCTTTGTAATCATCAAAATTAATCCAAGGAGCAACACCTATCCTTAACCCTAACTATATTTTTTAGTATTAATTACTATTTTTTTTCAAATTAACCTAAAATTCACCCACATAAACCTAATAAAAATCACATGATAAGAGTAAAAATTTAATTATTTAGAAGCATTCATCATCTTAGATTTATTTTTGGTGATTGCTGGAGATAAGGTAAGCTTTCAAGTTTGATTAATTTTATGCATCTAATTTAGTTGCATAGAACCCCTTGTTTGAAATTGGTTGTGCATATTCATCTCAAATCAATTTAAGGGCAACACCCATAACAAGATAAGACAAAAATTTCATCACCCTTCTTTAGCCCAAAAACAACCAACCAGCATCTTGCATTAACCCTAATCTAATTAAAATTCAGTAGACATTGACCCTTAGGATCAATTGAGTTCAGTTTGAGTATTGTGGTGAAGTCAAGTGCAAAGTAAGTTTGGACTCACCCTTGAAACTGGTGTCTAAGGTAAGAAGTTATGAAGGCTCTACTTAAGTGGACTTGTGGTTATCTAATTGGTTCCGTTAGCTTACCTGGCCAATTTAATTGGTGTCTAAGGCAAGCAACGGGGGGACCCCATGACCCCACCTCTTATCTGGCTAGTTAAAGGAAGTGAGAACAAACCCAATTTGTATTTAGGCTAAGCTACTCTATATCAAACTATTAGGTCTAAAAAATCTATAGGTGTCTAGGTTTAATTGTTTGCTAACTTGATTGCAATTAACACTTAACCACAACTAATTCTTCTTATCTTTCATCTTTAGGTCTAGAGCTTTCTTAAGGATCTCACCTTTAGAACTTCTTTTTTTCTTTCTCATTTCTTTTCTTTCTTCTTAAAAAAAAAAAAAAACTCAATCACATATTAGGGTTTGCACTGGTACATGCATGGTATAATTTTTTTATTTTGACCTAGTTAAACCTAATTTTGAAATTAAATGGTTGATCCATGTTACACCTAATAATCAAATGGCTAGAAATTTTAAGAACCACCTAGATAGATGAAGAAATATTTTATTCCTTCCACCTATAACCCATCGATATTTCCATCATTCTATGGGATCAAATATTCTGACTCTAGTTCTGAGGTCGATTTGAACCTGCTAGCCCAAAAATTAGATAAAGTCGACCTTCTTATAGATAAATGCCTATTTTTAGATCTACAATCTCCTATGCAATACACACAACCTTCTAATTATCAGGAGATTTGTTCTATTTGTGCTAGCCCAGTCCATCATGTTAGTGAATATCCTACGGCTGCACAGTTTTCACCTTTCATCCAAGAACAAATTCAAGCGACTCAAGGTTACTCCAATCCTGTCAATGACCCATTCTTAAATATATATAACCAAGATTGGATGAACCATCCTAATTTTTTTTGAGACCCCAACAGACTCAGGCTCAGACCCAAATTTTTTCTGTATAAAATTTTTAGAATAAGCCCCAATACCAAAACTATGCCTATAATAGTGGTCAGCCTAGTCAGCCCATCCAGCCATCCTATTACAACCAGCCATCATACCCACCTCCTCAATGGATTAATCTAGTTGATGATAGATTCAACCAACTCCAACAAATGATTATGACCCAACAGTAATCTCTCATCAGGCTAGAAGTACAAATAAGTCAATTAGCTGAATCTTTTATGAGGAGAGAACTAGGTCAATTATCGAGCCAACAAATATCAAATTTTGAAAACAACCCAACCACCCACCAACCACCTGGACCTAGTCATTAATCCAATGTCCCACTTAAGAATCTTCAATTTGAAAATGATAAAGTAATCTCTGAGCTTAAAAGTGATAGGATTCTTAAGGACCCATACCAAGACCAGGTGAAAGAGGCTAGTACTGATGCTAGCCAAAAAGAGAATTTAGAAAAAGAGATTAGTACTAAGACTAACCCAATAGAAGAATCTGAATCCAGTATTGTTACTGATCTAAGTGAAGAAAAGAAGAGAGTGGATGAGTTATCTGAGATATATAAACCAAGAGTCCCGTTCCTTTTAGACCTAGAAGTCGATTCTTTCACTTTAGAATCACCTCTTCCACAACTGAAGTCATCATTGATCACATCTAAGGAATTAAGTGATATCCTTTTAGCACCCATTACTCCAAACTCAACTGCTAACCCAAAAACTAAGTTCATCAGCATTTTAGAAGAACAAATAGGAGAAATTCTCAGCAAACAAGGGTCAGTCAATGGATTTATGAATTATCTTCTTAATATTGGAAAGATAAAATTGATAAAAAATAAAATTATGAAATATTTTTTGAAGATTGATAATAAAATACTAAAATTTATTATAAGCCATCTTCCTAAGATTGGCAATCCAAAACTATTAAAATTTATCAATCCAATATTTGACACGGGATAGGTGAGAGAATCAGCATGGTCTGGCTGAAGATGATAAACTTAGCACCTTTTGGGAGGCAACCCGGTTCTTAATTTTTAATTTTATACTTTTTTCTATTTTTATATTTTATTTAGGTCAATCAAGTCTTACTTAGAATCTTTTGTAGGGATCTGAAGATAATCTTGACCAAGTTGGAGGAGAATCAATTTTAAAAAAGATTTTTGGATCAGGTGACATCTCTCCTTTTCTTTCTCTTTGCATGCATCCTTTATTTTTCCTACTCCATTGAGGACAATGTCGATTAAGTTGGGAAGAAAATAATAAAAATTTTTAAATTTCTAAAGTCCTTAAGTAAGTTAGTATTTAGTATTTAAGCACCTGATTATACTTAAGAATTGAGTTAAATCAAATATTTTAAAAGAAAATTGATGTACAGATCAAAGAGTTTATGAGATATTGAGGGATCAAATATTAAGAAAACTCAATAAAGAGTTAAGTTTAGAACTTAAATAGTTTTCTTTGAGTATTTTTAATTTTTTTTTACCAGCATCAAAGAAGAGTTTACTTCTTATGGACTTGTGTAAAGTAACTATACATATCTTTATATATTCAAAAAAAAAAATTTCAAGTACTTCATATTGAGTAATCGAGCCTCTTTGCCTAAGCAAGCATTGAGTTTCATGTCAAAAGGTATGAAGGGCAAAGAAGCTTTATTATAAAGCTAGTTTTAACTCGTAGCCTGTTTGATTCGAGCAAGTAGGTCTGAGGGGTAAGTTATACCTAATGCCCTAAAGTCGTCTGGTTCGGGAGTCACTGGCTAAAAACTCACTACATGGGTCAAACGAAAAGCTTAAGGGGTTAAGATACTCAATAGCAGTACAATATTTTAAAAAAAAAATTAATCAATAAATAAAGGATGGAAGTAACAATATACTTGTCCATATGAAGGTGAATGATTTGGAGATAAAGGTAGGAATAATTTAAAAAAGTTCAGAAAAAATTTAGTGTTCTTAGTTTAACTCTCATATTGATTAGTATTAATACCCCAATGACATACCTCACTCACGCTCTACTGAATATCAATGATCTTTTGAAAATTATTTGATGAAATTCGAAACTTTAAGTTAAACGGTACTTAATTCTAAATTCTTTCTTTACTCGAGGACGAGCAAAGTTCAAGTTGAGAGGTGTGATAAGTAGTATATTTTTGCATTTATTATAGATATTTTTGATAATTTATGGTGCTAACATCTTCTAAAAAATTTAATTTCATGAATAAATTAATTTTTTTTGAAAAAATAAATAATTTTTAAAAAAAATTTGAAATTAGAGTATATTTATAAAAAATAAATATTAATTTAATCAAGTAATTTAAGCATCAAAATAATAAAAAAAATTTAAAAAATTTAATGTATATATTTTTTTTATTTTTCAGACAAAAATTGGAGCAAAAATCAAGCCAAAATATCTTTAAAAATAATTTTTATTACCTTCGGTACACAGTGGACCAGTCGATCGATCCACGAAATCAGGGCATGATCCACAGGAAACTTCACGTGGTCCACAGGTGCTACTCACAGCGAGAGAAGGATTCTAGGCGTGATACAATGACTGACATTCATCCCACCCCAGATCCGACGGTCAGCATCCATTGTCGATTTATAAGAGAGATTTTTACGTGATGTAATAGCCGAATATGCATCCATCATCAGATCCAACGGTCCAGATGCATTGTCGACTTTGAATATGACTCTTCTGCATGATCCAACGGCCTAGAAGCGATCTATCATGCGATCGGATGGCTGACGATGCTCCTGATTGTGTTAAGGAAACCTTTTACACGATCTGACGATCAGAAACCAATTTGAAGCATGATCGGATGGTTATTATTCGATCCGACTTTGCTTCAGATTAAAACATTGATTTTTTAGGCAGATCTGGGTGGTTCAAGCCTGATCTGACGATCAGAAATATTTTTAAGAGATTAAAATAATTTTTAAGGGTTTTAGGACTCCTTTTCTTATCAAAAAATTATGAAAAATTTATCTATAAATAGAGAATCTGGGAATAAACTTGGAGAGCAGAAAAAATTAGTAAAAAGGGTAGAAAAAATTTTAAAAAAAATTATTAGAGCTTTAGGGACCTAAGAAAAAGAAAGAAAAAAGTCAGTTTGCTCTACGGAGTATGACGAAAGGTGGAGAGATCATCAACTATTTTTTCGATGAGGCTGGGCTAATTAACTTCAGATCTTTATTACAGTTTATTTTTATTTTATTTTATTATTATTTTTAAATTTTTTATACTTTAATTTCAATTCTAGTTAATAAAAATTTTATTTTTTTATACTTTAAATTTCTATTTTTTATTTTTTTATAAGTAGATGCTAGGATCTAGTTAATAGATTTTAGTATCAATTTATTTTATACTTTTTAAATTTTTATTATTTATTTTTATTGCAAGTAGATGCTAGGATCTAGTTAGTAGATCTTAGTATCTAATTTATTTTTCATATTTTTAATTTTTATTTTTTGATTTAAATTACTTTCTTCAAAATTTTATTTTATTTTTACAAAATCAAAATCTTATCTTCTCTGTGGATTTGATCTGACTCGCTACTTTTTATGTGCTTTTAATTTTTATTGAAGTCGAAATTAGATTTATAATCACGGTGTCCTAACGACAACATCGTGATCGTATCAGCCACCCTCTAGGTAGGTAAGATTTTTTTTTATTTGATGGATAAATGCTATCCATAGGAAAGCAACTTATCCATCTTGAAAAGTATGAGAACATGGATATATAAGTTGATCAATAAAAGAGTTGATCAATTTTTTCATACTATTTACCCATAAAAGAATAGGCCCTAAAAGTGTAGCTAGGGTTTCCTTATCCTACAAGGCAAAAGGAGGGGCAAGGCTTCACCAACTTCATTCGATAAGGAGATAAGTTATTTTTGACAACAATACTGGCTAAGCCACTAAAGTGTATCAAACAAAATCCTATAAGGATATAAGTTAACATAGAGCAAATGTATACAAATACATTAAGGAGAAGCCACTGCTCTCCCAAAGCGACAAGTGTTTCATATCTATATTGCCACATGTCAACAATATGAGATCTCATGTTTTAAGCATCGAATGGCCCACACCACCCACTTTGTGGCTGAATGCATTGTGTTCTACAAATGATAAAAAAGGAAAGGAGATGATGAAAAAAATGTGGTTGAACCCATTGCATTCAACAAATAATTAAAAAAAGAAAGAAAATAATGAAAAATTGCAATTGAACCCATTGCATTCAGCAAATGATAAAAAAGAAAGAAAATGATGAAAAAATTATGGTTGAACCCATTGCCTTCAACAAATGATTTCCAGCAGGCTTACATTTACTGTTTTAAAAAAAAGAAATGAAGCATGTGCTCTAAATCCACTTGATCTCAGAGATCTCCATTTAAGAGTATGTGAGACGGGATCTAGATATTCATTATAGGATGGGACTACTTTGAATAGAGTAATCCCTAAATAGTTCCTCCTGACTGATGATCAAGAGGAATGATATTCTGCAATTGCTGGATGATGCACTATTTGATGGGGGGTTAGGATTGCTAGATGGGTCTATTCCAATCGATGGAGGGAACTATTCAATCAGACGAGCAAGAGATATGATCCGATGGTAGACAACCATTGAGAGAGAGGGGATTATGAATATCCCTCTCTGGATAGTGAGCAATAGGCACATAGAGGATAGGATTTTTTTGGTGAGTTTTTACATTGTGTGTAGAGCTTTGTTTGCCTATATGTTTTCCTTTTTTTCAACTCATCAAGCTGTATATGGAGTGGTTACTGCAGGTGTGTGCTACAATAGTTCATTTCCCTTGGTGCATCATCTGAGAAAGAAAGGATTCTAGAACAACTTGAGGTGAGGTTTTTCTATGTTCTGTTATCAAAACTATGGGGGGTTGCTACATCGTTTGGTAGCCTTCCTCCTCCCATGTTGCATCATGTGGGAGATATCAACGTGACGTGGTTAAGTGGCCACTGTTGATTGCTATTTGGGATGGCTGCTGTATGTAGCAGCTTTCCATTCCCAGAAAATATCGTGAATAGTATTTTTAGCAACCCTTCACGATGGTGTTAAGGAAAGAAAAAGAAAAGAGGAGAGGGATCAGGACGGTTACTGCTGAAGCTCAACAGCCCCCCATCCCTTAGTTTAATTTGGGTTTCGGGTTGGGGTTTTGATCCAATAGAGTTTATTAAGTGTTTCAAATTTGAACTGAATGGTCCAAGTTCTATTAACCAGCCTTACAGTTCAGGTTTGTGAATCTAGATTGTCGAATATTGATTAGGTTTTGGGTTTGGATCTTTTGGTTTGTTTTTGGGTTTGGGTTAGACTGGATGGCTGGGTTAGGGCTAGGTTTGTTGATAGGATTCGATTAGGCCTTAGGCTCTAGGTTGGGTTCATGATTGGGGCTGCCATCAGTAGTTGGGGCGATTGGGTTTGGGTTTGGGTTAGGGTTAGGGTTTAGGTGACGAGGGTGGAGACACTGGAGGAGAGAACCAGGGTTTTGGACTGAGAAGGACCATCGATGGTGCGGGTTCAGATTAGGAGGATTGAGATGGTGGTGGAGAGGATGAGGGTTGGCACTGGGATTTGAATTAGGGTTAGGATTTGGCCTAGGGAAGTGGCGATGGCAATGGGTTAGGGTTTTAGCTATGATTCGAGTTAGGATTTCAAAGATGAAGCTTGGGATGGTAGAGGAACAGGGCAGGGATAAAAAGGGTCACTTGGGGTTGTGGTTTGGATCGGGATGGTGGTGGGGAGGGTTATGGTTAGTGTTTGAGTTTGGCTTAAGGTTAGGATTTGGTCCACGGATGGCTAGGGTTTCGAGTTATGAGAGCTAGGTTTTAGGATTTGACCCACGAAGATGGGGATGGCGATGGGGTTGTAGAGGATCTCGATCAGGGTTAGGGCTAGGTTTAGGGTTGGGTTTACGGAGATGGGGATGACGATGGAGAGGGTTGAGAGAAAATAGAGAGAGAGAGATAAGAAAGAAAGAAAAAAAGGGAGGGGGGTTAAATCCATGAAAGGGGAAAAGAAATGGGACCAAAGATAGTATTGGACTAGCAGTGAGCTAGCATCGATGCATCTTGTTGAGGCGTGCTTCTTCATCGACAGAGAGAAGGCTAGATCGACGATTGTGGACTTCAGACTCTTCGATGTGCATCCTCGAGTGGTGAAATTGGCCCATAGCAGTGGGATCCGATTGGGAGCGACAGCAAGTGTAGATTTGGCATAGAGATAGTGAGATGATTGGGAGATCGGGAGGTGAGAGGTGCGGGGAAAGAAGTGGCGGGGTGGAAGGGTTGGGAGAGGGAGTGTGATGGGTTACTTAAGAAGGTTGGTGCATGGAGCAAATTATGCGCCTGTTACACATAGAAACTCCATGCGCCCTCTTTTTATGTACATATCCTTATAGAAAATGTTATGTGGGAAATGAATTTTAAAAGCTTTGATTGTATGGAAATTGTATGTGGATACTTGCATGTTTTTAGCATTTTTGTATTTTTTATGTGAATGTTATTATGCACAATTGTAGAGAAAATGTATTGCTTTGTCTTGTATTTTGAATTAATTTGCTGAAAAAAAGATGATATTTTGACAAACTAATTTTATATAATATTAGCATAGATTAGTGATTTTTTAAAAATCTATATTGGTCAATATAAATTAGTGAAAAATATCTCTTTTCTGATATAGGACAATATAATATGTTGATTAAATAATTCTTTTTAATAATTAAGTTAATTTATGATTTAATTAATTCAACATCTTGATTAATTAATTAGTGTGCCAATAGTATAATATAATATATTAATTAATTTTTTATGAAATGGGTTTACTTTATGATTTAGACATCTCAGTTAAATATGACTTTCCTTGGTTAATTTACAAATAAAAAAATATTCTATTTTTTTAAAAAAAGTTATCCTATTCTGCTTTGGATGTACAATATAATATCATAAATCTGTATAATATATTCTACATGATAAATCTTATAAAAAATTATCCCTTGATTGATGGTATATATGTGATCCAAATTTATTTGTTTCATTAGGTTTAAAATTTATTATATTTGCTTTGCTTTATCTTTTTTGTAAATTACAATACCAATCTTTAATTGCTTATGGTTGCTAAAATGTTTACGATCAAAATTTCATCAAAGGTCATGCTCGAAAAAATAACCAATAGATTAGAAATGTTTAAGCCACTCTATGGATTAGAGATCCAAAATGATGGTGTGCTGAGAGCACATGTCGAAGTTGTGCTTGAACGTGCTAATGAATCACCTGAAATTCTTCAAACTTGAGATCTTTTGATGCATAATCAAAAAGAATTAAAAGAATATGCTATAGGATTTACAATAAATAGATTACAACATAGATTAAAATTTGAGGTGGAAGATTTCAAGTATGAGTATAGATAATTGCGTTAGGAATATGATTTATTGGTTGATATGTATAAAAGGTTGTTAGATCAATATAATGCCTTAGAAAAAGAAACTGAAAAGTATAAAAAAAATGTTCCATCCAGATGCTGAATCATCAGTTGATGAGAATGTTATCTAGGACAAAAGTTAAAAATTTTGGGAGTGCTAGCTCGAAACCAACGCTGCATATGAGTATTGATATGTGTAAGGTTTGGTGTCAAGGCGGAAGCATGGATTTCAAAGCAATTATTATGAAATCATAAAACCAAAACCTAACTCCAAGATCACCTTATCAGAATTTAAATCATATAATATGCATTAATATCATAATATAAGGTATAGAAACATACCTCTTATCGCTAAACCCTAATTTGTGCTTGGTCACCGGCAGCAGTCCGTCAGGATTTCCACCAGGTGCCCATGTGTTCACCCTCCAACGTTGATCCACACGAGGACTCGATCAACCTACTAGCACCTATTTAAAAATTCTCTATAATTAAATTCTAATTTATCAGAATTTAAATGCTATTTGGGCAGAACCTCCTTTCTTGGCTTTGCTATCACCCTATTGGACCTTTTCTTGCCTTTTTTTCTTGCTCCTTGTCACCTTAATTTTTATTATAATTCTCTAAGCCTTTTGGAAGACTTCTTGTCCTTTATCAGGACCTTGTCTAGGCTAGAGAAGAAGAATAAAAAGAATTGGACAAGAAGAGCCTATTGTAAGAAAGAAGGAAGAGTTTGGAATGAGCGATGACTCCTCGGCGTGCACCCCTATTTATATTGCATGTAGGGGTGAAAACCAAGCATCTCACACCCACTCACACCTCATCTCATGCCTCCTCTCAATTTCTCATACCCCATTTGATGAGAAAAAGCCATGTGGACATCAAAGTTGGGTTGAAGAGGTGCCTTATTTCAGAAGGACTCTCCGAACTCAACTTACGGTGTTCACATGAGAAGTCGCAATGCTTCTCTTATTGGCACCATCGACCCATGCCTTTAGATCTGGAAGGAAGCCCATCCAATGGCCAAGATAGAGGGCACCAACTTCAGGAAGGGCGCAAGAGATAAGGGACGTGGAACAAGTCAAAACAACCTTTTAAATTTGAATTGGTCCAAGGGGCGCTTCCAAAGGGTGGCGCATGGCTTTATCCTTATCTCTTCTCCTAACTATTCTATGAAGAGTTTAATACTCAGAAGGACTCTTAGATGCCTCCTAAGAGTTCTGAAAACCTTTCATAGAATAAAAGCCATGGAGAAAATAGATAAGACCAAGTCAAGGGGGGCGCCAACTCTATCCATGCGCCATGTGGCATATGCGCATGGATTTAAATCCACACGCCAAGAGAGAGACTCTTAGGCATGTGGTTCCCTGATTTTTGGCACCCAACAGCAAGCCCAATCAGAATACTTCGAACCCATTTCAAGACCAAATCCAATTTGGCTCAAATTGGTTCTAAATTAGCCCAAATCGGAATTCGATTCGAATCCGATTCGAAACTAGATGCTAGGGTTTGCAACATGTGCTAGCATGTTCAACTTACAAACATGATTTAATCAAATTAAACCCATGATCAATTTTCTTTGTGTGTGACCTATTAGGTTCCACATCTAGCCAGCAGTAAGTCTGGGTGTAATTTAACCTAATTTGGTTAGAACACAACCGAGCTGATTTAGGTCAAATCAAGCTGACCCATTTCGATCAATCAGAACAGCTTCTAATTAACGATCGAATTAAACTCTTTAATTTGATCAAACTCACAAGACACGATTGATATCTAGCAATGTATCATGTCTACCTAAAAGATATGGAATTTTGATAGAAATACCAAAAATATCCTTCAGTGGAAAATTATCGTGCAACTTGATCTTACGATCATCCTGCATCCCGAAATAAGTTTGGGTATGAAAAAATGTCAAACCCAATTTTATATTCATATTTCTCTCGATCAGATAATAATGATTTGATTTATGAAATATTAAAAATTATTTTTAATTTTTTCATAATGCTCTGATCAAAGTCTTCCTGAATCATTATTCGATCGAAGCAGATAGGATGCGATCTCCTCTTACTAAGAGTGATCGTTTCCATATTGACCTACTCACAACCTTCATAAGCAATCCACCATATCCAGAACACCCCGTACATGATTAAATCATAAATGAGTATGATCCAAAATATGGATTCATGCTTATAAGGTTCTATGGCAGTCTCAGGTCAAAAGATTTACATGCACAATTCCCACTATGAGAAACATCTGTTGACATGTAGATAAGACTCCATCGGATGTTCTTTAATTGGATCAATTCAGTGAACTCATTCTCTAATGAGCACTTACATCCTTATATTAGTGTCATACATAAGTAATTGTGAGATCAATTATCCTCTCCACCGAGCATACACAAGATGTACCAGTCTTATCGAAAATATTGATCGCCTACTTAATGTTCCATCGACTAGGAATATTTAAAATTAGGGTTTTAAGGTTTTTAAGTCTCACTGGTATGATCACATCATAACCCTAAAACCATAGCCCTAATTTATGGGGTTTATCATAATCAAAAAATAAGACACAGCATATGATGAACTAAATACCTTTATTTATTTAAAATATCAGTACATGAGTTGTTGGGAGACAAAAGAATATCCATCAAATTATATATTTTGATTGGCTTATAGGGCATATTCCTTTCAATCTCCCACTTGCACTAAAGCCAATCGCCCTTATATTTCAATCCCATACAATCGAGGTGGTGATCGAATTGCTACTGTGGTAAAGCTTTAGTGAACGGATCCGCTATGTTGTTCTTTGTATCTACTCGTTCAATAATAACATCTTGTCTTTCAATTATTTCACGAACGAGATGGAAGCATCTCAAAATGTGCTTAGATTTATGGTGAGACCTGGGTTTCTTTGCTTGAGCAACTGCTCCAGTATTATCACAATAAAGTGGTACTGGGTTCTCAATCTCAGAAACAATACCCAATTCAGTGACAAACTTCTTCATCCAGACAGCTTCCTTGGCGGCTTCACTTGCAGTTATGTATTCTGCCTCTGTGGTTGAGTCAGCTATAGTCTGCTGCTTAGAACTCTTCCAACTCACTGCTCCACTATTCAAAGTAAAGACATATCCTGAAATGGATTTGCTATCATCTGGGTCTGATTGAAAACTAGAATCAGAGTATCCTTCTAGTTTAAGATCAGATCCACCATATATAAGAAAAATATCCTTAGTCCTTCTTAAGTACTTTAAAATATTTTTCACAGCCTTCCAATGATCCTCTCCTGGATCAGCCTGAAATCTACTGGCTATGCCTAAGGCATAAGCTACATCAGGCCTGGTACATAACATAGCATACATTATTGATCCTACAGCCGAAGCATAAGGAATAGAACTCATTCTATTTCTCTCTTCAGGTGTCTTAGGAGACATCTTCTTAGAGAGATGTATGTCTTGACTCATGGGTAAGTAAACTCTTTTACTCCCATCCATACTGAACCTTTTCAGTATTAAGTCAATGTACTTAGACTGAGATAAGCCTAGCATCCTTTTAGATCTATCTCTATAGATCTTAATTCCAAGTATATAGGATGCTTCTCTCAAGTCCTTCATGAAAAACTTATTAGATAGCCATAACTTGATTGATTGTAACATTGGGATATCATTCTCAATAAGGAGTATGTCATCCACATACAGAACCAAGAAAACTATAGCACTCCCACTAGTCTTCTTGTATACACACGGTTCATCCACATTCTTGATGAAATCAAACTCTTTGACTGTTACATCAAAGCGGATGTTCCAACTCCTTGAGGCTTGCTTTAATCTATAAATAAATTTTTTAAGCCTGCATACCTGATTTGGTCTATCATTTGAGACAAAACCCTCTGGCTGTGACATGTAGACCTCCTCTTCTAGAAAACCATTCAAGAAGGTGGTCTTAACATCCATTTGCCATATTTCATAATCATAGTATGCTGCTATTGCAAGCATAATCCGAATAGATTTGAGCATGGCAACAGGTGAAAATATTTCATCATAATCAATACCTTATTTTTGCCTGAAATCTTTAGCCACTAATCTGGCTTTATAGGTTTCTATTTGACCATCTACTCTAATCTTTTTCTTATAGACCCATTTGCACCCAATAGGGTTTACCCCTTCTGGTGCATCAACCAAAGTCCATACTTTGTTGGTGTACATGGAGTCCATCTCGAATTTCATGGCATCCTGCCATTTGTCTGAGTCCTTACTCATGACAGCTTCCGTATAGGTCAAAGGTTCGTCATTTTCAATGACTTGGGCTTCATTATTCTCAATAATGAACCCATACCTTATAGGTACATATTGTACCCTATCTGACCTACGGATAGGAGTTATGTGTTCTGGTTCTTTCTTATTTATGTGAATATTTGGTTGAGAAATATCTATTTATTTTTTTTGAATTTCATTAATTTCAATATTTCTCCCACTGCCTCTTTCTAGGATAAATTCTTTCTCCATGAAAGTGGCATGCCTACTTACAAATACCTTTTGTTCGTAGGGTGGTAGAATAGATATCCTATACTATCCTTAGGATATCCTACAAACAATATTTATCTGCTCTAGCATCTAGCTTATGTCCAAATTTTTTTTTGACATATGCTGAACATCCCCATATCTTAAAATATTTAAGATTGGATTTCTTACCTCTCCATATCTCATATGGAGTGCTAGATACAGATTTAGAAGGTACTCTATTCAAGATAATTATTGTGGTCTCTAAAGCATGATCCCAGAAGAAAATAGGCAACTCAGTGAAGCACATCATGGACTGCATCATATCTAATAAGGTACGGTTCTTCCTTTCGGCTACACCATTTAATTATGGCGTATATGAAGGTGTCCATTCAGAGATAATTTTCTTTACCTTAAGATGGTCTAAAAATTTACTGGATAAGTATTCTCCTCCTCGATCAGATCGAAAGATTTTTATACTTTTTTCAGTTTATTTTTCGACCATACTTTGATACTCTTTGAATTTATCAAAGGCTTCGAATTTATATTTCATAAGATACACATATCCAAACCTAGATAAATTATCTATAAATATAATAAAATAAGAGTATCCACCTCTGGCCTGGATTGTCATAGGGCCACATACATCTATATGTACAAATCCTAACAACTTGTTTGTCCTATCTCCATGTCCATTAAATGAAGTCTTGGTTATTTTACCCATGAGACATGATTCACAAGTTTCTAATGATTTATAATCATAAGGATCAAAGAACTTTTCTTTGTACAACTTGTTAATCCTAGTCTCACTGATATGACCAAGTCGACAATGCCAAAGTAAGTTATTATTTATATTATCTCTCTTACATTTTTTATTTTCATCAACATAAAAAATATTATCATTCAAACATAGAGTCAACAAACCATTATCAAAAATACCATGGCAAATTATTTCATTAGAAAAATTAATCGAGCAACCATTGCTCGTTACAAATATTTGATATCCTTGTTTTATCAACAAGGGTACAGATACAATATTTCTAATAATCTTAGGCATGTAATAATAATTTGTTAGCTCTAAGATCTTCCCAGAAGGAAACTTCAAGATATTTGTCCCTACAGCTTCTGCTTGGATGGACTCTCCTCCAGCACCGTAGAGCTCGAAGTCTCCCTTCCTCAAACTTCTAATTTTTTGTAGCCCCTGTAATGATTTGCAGATATGAAAACCATAGGTGGTATCTAATACCCAAGAGTTTGAAATGGAAGAATTCAATGATAATATTGTATGTATCTTATACATATCTTTTGGTGCATTATTTGCACCAGTCTTCACTGTTGCAAGGTAAACCTTGCAATTCCTTTTCCAATGACCTGCCTTGCCTCAGTGAAAGCAGGTTGACTGTTCGGAGGTCATCTTTCCTTTCTTCCTCTTATTTATACCACCTTTAGGGTTCAGCCTCCTTTTAGAACCCTTTTTGCCTGCCTTCTTCTTGAAGATCCCATCCACAAGAAGAAGAGGAGCCTTCTCCTTCTTGATATGGCTCTCTACTGTCTTGAGCATATTTAATAGCTCAGGCAAGGAAGAATTCAGTTTGTTCATGTGATAGTTCACGACAAACTGAGAAAATGATTCTGAGAGTGATTGCAGGATTAGATCCTGACTCAACTCCCCATCCATAACAAAACCTAATTGACCTAATCGAGTGATCAGATCAATAACCATCAAAACATGGTCTTGTATGGATGACCCCTCTGTCATTTTGGTATGGAATAACTGCTTAGATATCTCATATCTAGCAGTCCTACTCTGTTCTCCATAAAGCTCTTTTAAATTGAGCAATATGGAATGAGTGTCCATGCTATCATGCTGCCTCTGCAACTCATTTGTCATAGAGGCAAGTATGATACACTTGACAGTTAAAGAATCATTTTGCCACATCCTATATATGACTTTTTCTTCCTATATGGCCTCCTCCCCAACTGGCTCAATGTCAGGGGTATCGAGGATGTAAGAAAGCTTATCTTGACTAAGTACTATTTTAAGATTTCTCAACCAGTCCACATAGTTGGGACCAGTCAATTTATTTGTATCCAAAATGGAGCGAAGTGAAAGTGAAGAAGCCATTAATCTATATAATAAAGAACAATACATAAGCAAACAACTCAAGATGATATGCACAATTAAATTAGGACTTTAATTTAATTATTTCTCTCACTATTTTATCAGACATTATAACCCTCTAGTATGATGTTCGAGAAAACCTTGATTAATTTTCTTAGTGGGATTGAGATCCTAATTCCTTATAAAAGATCTTGTGGTTGCACAATAAACCTTTCATAAGTTTAAAGGTAGGAAACTCTTTCCAATTACATCTCATACAATTCTCAATAAAAACCCTGGCCTCTAAAACATTAATAGCCTTGTGTTTACACAACAAACCATAATATTTTAGTTAAGTAGGACCCTTCATTTCAATACAGTCAAAATAGAATATAAATTCTCTTGTGGTTACACAACAAAGCATTATACTCAAAAATACTGTAAGCATCTTGATGCACCAGAATAATATTATGTCAGTTTCCATAATCGATCTTGTGGTTACACAACAAACTAATATGGTTCGTGACATAATAATGTCCTAGCATGAAGGAAGGCCATAATGTAGTGAATATAACACCAAGCATCCTAGCCAAGAATTAAATTAATCTAATCAGCCAGGTAAGTGGGAGAGAGGTAGGGGTCCCCCGTTGCTTTTCTTAGACACCAACAAATTGGTCAGGTCAGACAACGGAACCAATTAGAAACTACGTTCTCTTTACCAATCATGAACCACTTTCCTAGATACTGATTGATCAATTAGACATTTGGACTGGTTCTGCTATTGGTTAATTACACTACAACTTAATATCATTTTACAGAGGGCTTTTCAGGTCTCAATGCATATTTAATTTCTATATCATACTAAATACATGAATAAAAAAAATTAGCATCATAGTGAACACAATTCAATATGACAGGGCAACATTCCATAATTATATACATCATAATTTAATTATGAAATAATGAATATGATCTCATCATATTAGTATCGTATAAAAATTATAAATTATGATCATATCATATTTATAATATTACCATTAAATCATTAACATATCATCATATGATTTAATTCTAACAAGGTGGCTCTGATACCACTGTAAGGTTTGGTGTCAAGGAGGAAGCATGGATTTCAAAGCAATTATTATGAAATCATAAAATCAAAACCTAACTCCAAGATCACCTTATCAGAATTTAAACCATATAATATGCATTAATATCATAATATAAGGTATAGAAACATACCTCTTATCGCTAAACCCTAATTTGTGCTTGGTCGCTGGCAGCAGTCCGTCAGGGTTTCCACCAGGTGCCCACGTGTTCACCCTCCAACGTTGATCCACATGAGGACTCGATCAACCCACTTGCACCTATTTAAAAATTCTCTATAATTAAATTCTAATTTATCAGAATTTAAATGCTATTTGGGCAGAACCTCCTTTCTTGGCTTTGCTATCATCCTGTTGGTCCTTTTCTTGCCTTCCTTTCTTGCTCCTTGTCACCTTAATTTTTATTATAATTCTCTAAGCCTTTTGGAAGACTTCTTATCCTTTATCAGGACCTTGTCTAGGCTAGAGAAGAAGAATAAAGAGAATTGGACAAGAAGAGCCTATTGTAAGAAAGAAGGAAGAGTTTGGAATGAGCGATGACTCCTCGGTGTGCACCCCTATTTATATTGCACGTAGGGGTGCAAACCAAGCATCTCACGTCCACTCACACCTCATCTCACATCTCCTCTCAATTTCTCATACCCCATTTGATGAGAAAAAGCCATATGGACATCAAAGTTGGGTTGAAGAGGCACCTTATTTCAGAACGACTCTCCGAACTCAACTTACGGTGTTCACATGAGAAGTCGCAATGCTTCTCTTATTGGCACCATCAACCCATGCCTTTGGATCTAGAAGGAAGCCCATCCAATGGCCAAGATAGAGGGTGCCAACTTCAGGAAGGGCGCAAGAGATAAGGGGCGTGGAACAAGTCAAAACAACCTTTTAAATTTGAATTGGTCCAAGGGGCGCTTCCAAAGGGTGGCGCATGGCTTTATCCTTATCTCTTCTCCTAACTATTCTACAAAGAGTTTAATACTCAGAAGGACTCTTAGACACCTCCTAAGAGTTCTGAAAACCTTTCGTAGAATAAAAGCCACGGAGAAAATAGATATGACCAAGTCAAGGGGGGCGCCAACTCTATCCATGCGCCATGTGGCATATGCGCTTGGATTTAAATCCACACACCAAGAGAGAGACTCTTAGGCATGTGGTTCCCTGGTTTTTGGTATCCAACAGCAAGCCCAAGCAGAATACTTCAAATCCATTTCAAGACCAAATCCAATTTGGCTTAAATTGGTTCTAAATTAGCCCAAATCGGAACCCAATTCGAAACTAGACGCTAGGGTTTGCAACATGTGCTAGCATGTTCAATTTGCAAATATGGTTTAATCAAATTAAACCCATGATCAATTCTCTTTGTGTGTGACCCATTGGGTTCCATATCTAGCCAGCAGTGAGTCCGGGTGCAATTTAACCTAATTTGGTTAGAACACAATCGAGCCGATTTAGGTCAAATCAAGCTGACCCGTTTCGATCAATCAGAATAGCTTCTAATTAACGATCGAATTAAACTCTTTAATTCGATCAAACTCACAAGATATAATTAATGTCTAGCAATGTATCATGTCTACCTAGAAGATATAGAATTTTGATGAAAATACCAAAAATATCCTTCAGTGAAAAATTATCGTGCAACTTGATCTTACGATCATCCTACATCCCGAATATAAGTTTGGGTATGAAAAAATGTCAAACCCAATTTTATATTTATATTTTTCTCGATCAGATAATAGTGATTCGATTTATGAAATATTAAAAACCATTTCTAATTTTTTCATAATGCTCTGATCAAAGTCTTCCTGAATCATTATTCGATTGAAGCAGATAGGATGCGATCTCCTCTTACTAGGAGTGATCGTTTCTATATTGACCTACTCACAACTTTCATAAGCAATCCACCATATCTAGAACACCCCGTACATGATTAAATCATGAATGAGTATGATTCAAAATATGAATTCATGCTTATAAGGTTCTATGGCAGTCTCAGGTCAAAAGATTTACATGCATAATTTCCACTATGAGAAATATTTGTTGACATGTAGATAAGACTCCATCAGATGTTCTTTAATTGGATCAATTCAGTGAACTCATTCTCTAATGAGCACTTACATTCTTATATTAGTGTCATACACAAGTAATTGTGAGATCAATTACCCTCTCCATCGAGCATACACAGGATGTACCAGTCTTACCAAAAATATTGATCCCCTACTCAATGTTCCATCGACTAGAAATATTTAAAATTAGGATTTTAAGATTTTTTGGTCTCACTGGTATGATCACATCATAACCCTAAAACCATAGCCCTAATTTATGGGGTTCATCATAATCAAAAAATAAGACACAACATATGATGAACTAAATGCCTTTATTTATTTAAAATATCAGTACATGAGTTGTTGGGAGACAAAAGAATATCCATCAAATTACATATTTTGATTGGCTTATAGGGCATATTCCTTTCAATATGTGTCCTTGCATTTTGTATTTTGGATTTAGCTAGGGTAGGTTTTCTTTTCATTATGTATCTCTTCTACAATTATAATACATTTTGGATTGCTCAACAATGGTTGCTGATATCTTGGCGATGGATGGATATAATGTTAATTTGACCTATATTCTTTATTTTTGGTCACACAGCTCTTGCATCAATTTTTTTGCTGATTTTCATATTGATGTATTGAATTTATCTATTTTGAATAAAATTCAATGATATTTCATTCGAATAGACCTCAAGTATTTTCTTATACATCCTGTTGCTGCAAGGCTTTGGAGAAAAGAAAATGAGGTCGATGTTTAGTCAAGGTAGAGAGCTACTAAGAGTCAGACTGATGTAGACCATGAGTGGATCTACAAAAGAAGTCGCAAAATTGATAGGATACCTTCTGGTTTAGAATCCTCTAATACTTAAGTTAGTCAGGACCTTGAGAACAGATAGTAGAAATAGGAAAAATAGAAGGCAAGGAGAGAATTTTGAGTGGAAAGAGTGAGATTTGTTTTTTGATTTTCTTCAATGAAAAAAGAGTTCAGTAGAGTCTGGGCTCTCTGAATTATGACTTATCCTTCGGTGAGTACTTTGTCCCTCTTTATATGGTGGAGATTCGCTTTGGTCGTTAGAAATTTGTTAGGCCATTAGTTTGTCATAATAAAATGATCAGTTGCATGGAGATCGTGAGCTGTTCGGCCACGTGATGATTAGCTATAGTATAGCTAAAAACAATTGTTGTAGAGTTGGATGATAGTTGTAACAGAGCTATAGATTAACTATCTTTGTTCTAGATCAGATCAGCTCCTGACCGATGTCCCTTGTGGCAGATCGAGAAAAGATTAAACTAATCATAATACTCTATTGAGACCCATTCCAGATCAATTCATACCAATACAAAATTGGTCTAAGAGTTAAACCAGATTTGTATTTTACCGATCTGACCCAGAAGTCGATGTGGTTTTTAGATGATTCTTTTTGATTCTACCACATGGCTAGGGATCGGTTAACTGTACCAACACTTGCCCCCGACTTTCTAGATCTGAAGTGAAAAATCTTTTTTTTTTAGATTGGATGTGGAAAATGAATCAAAAGATCTCATCTGATCTCTGCCATCAATAATAAATGTGCCACATGATGGTTGATAATATTAATTTTTTAATCGCTCAAGGTGGCATATCACTTTTCAAAAACATCTCATCGAATCCTCCAATAATTATGAGGGTGTAGATAATCGAAAACTCATTATTATCCGAAAGGTCATGCTGATATGGGCTAATTCTCTACTTGCCACATGTCATCTTGCTATTGGCTATTTCAATTGTCATATGGATCAAGTCGCATGGCTTGATCAGAAAGAGGTACGTTGTAAGGTCTTTTATCAGAATCATTGGATTGCGGTCAAGTTATATCGATCTGATGGTGAACTTGATTGATCTGAATCGTTGATGTGCTCTATAAATAGGTCTGTATTCTGTTTAAAAATTACTTTACTATTTTCTCTATGCGAAAGTCTTGCCGAATTTTTTCAGAGCCTTCCCATCACCATTGAAGCCAAATAAAGAGATTTTTAGTATCATCAGAGTCGGAAGAAGGGTTATCGGTGCCTGAGAAGAGTTCTCAGAAGTCTCTTCAGAGTCTTTCTTCTGTGCATTAGGTAGGTTTCCTTGTTTCTAGTCTTTTTTTTTTCCTTCCCCATCTTTTAGGTTTTTAGGTTCCATTGCTTCCATCCTCCTTTTTTCCTCTTTTTCCCCATTTTTTTCAATCTCCTCCTCTTAGTTCATAATCTTTTTCTTCTTCTCTTTTAAAAAATATCTTTCCACAGTAGTGAGATAAGTCGGCAAGATCGAGTACCTTGGTTGACCCGATCTCAGCTTGAGCTCGAAGTGGAAACTCCACCTCGGGTGACGGCCATAGTTGGTACTTCAGGTCGGGAGGATCTAAAGTCTCCTATAAGGAGATTTTTGGATTGCTTTGATCCTAAATCTGAATAATCTACCCTCACTAACTTTGATCTTCAAGAGCTTGAGGATAAATACCTGATTCCTAAAAAATTTTAATTGATAGCTCTAGGTCAGGATGCCTTGGTTACTGAACCTCTAGAACATTATGTCACATTTTATGATGAGTCACTTCAGTCTGGACTTCGATTTTTCTTACATCGTTTCATCAATAATGTTTTAGACTTCTATAGACTTCATCCTATCCAAGTAACTTCTAATGCCATTAGGATGATCATCATTTTCATCATCTGTTGTCAGTTTGTTGTCATAAAACTTAGGATTTCTCTCTTTAGAGTGCTGTTTGTCCTGAAAAAAATATTCATATGGAAAAGACTGGTGGTATTTTTTATCTCAACCTAAGTGTATGTTTGGTCTTGACCTTCTTTCTTCCATCCATAATTAGAAAAACCACTTCTTTTTGTTTCTTCTAGTGTGCCTTAGGGTTTCAGTTGTAACTAGCATAAGTCTAAAATCAAATAGAACTCTAACAATGAAGTTTTATCTAGAGATGAGGAGGCTTTTGCAAAGCTATAGGGTATGAAAGTATCCAAGCTAAAGAAGCTGGTGAATGACCAATCCCTCTTTGATGCTGGCATTAGCCAAATCTCTCTTCAAGATAAGTCCGATATCAATTTTTATTCTCCATTCTTTCTTTCTATCCCTCTCTTTTCTTTTTCTTTTTAACAAAATTTTCTTTTTTTGTTGCAACAATCAAGAGATCCCAAAAGGCTAGCGGAGGTAAAGAAGAAGAGATAAGATTCAAGCAACTAACCTACCGTTGAAAGGAGCAAGGAGACTACAACAAGCTCCAGATCAGTTGATTCTTGATCTTCACCTACTCCAGCTCTAGGGTCTATGGCAATAAATGCTATTCCAATCTTTGTGGCACCACCGGTGGCTAAGACACAACATCGGCAAACTACTGAGGTGGCTCATCCTCCTCCTAAGGAGATGATCGCACGCCCAAGATAGAGTTGTTCCCCAACGCTACCTCCAACATTGACAAGACTAGCTTAGTCAATAGGGTAACAAAAGTAGCCCATAGAGATCTTTATCTCCTCTTCCTTGGTCGAGAGAATTGATCTCTCTTAAGTATCTCTATTGGAAACATAAGACTCGGCTGAGATATACTCATAGCAGTTTTGCCTCAGAGAGATTTGGATGCATGGAGGTGAGACTGTACAATTGAAGAAGTAATGAATCATGGCTATAGCGGCCTGCTCGATGTAAGTTTCTTGAACTAGAGGATCTTTTCTATTTTTTTTTTCCATCGATCTCTTATCGATCTAATTTTTATTTTGCAGGTAGTGTTAGATCTTAAGGTGACGCATGAGAACTTGATTTGGATATACGAGAATAAAAAATTCTTGAAAGAGGGGCTTAAGGCCAAACAAGAGGCCAAGAAAGCAATCGAGAAGGCTAAGCAGATAGCTAAAGAAAAGGCTACAAAAGAGGCCAAAACTACTGAGGGGTTGAAGCAACAACTCCATGAAAAGATGAACTCAATAAAAGAAAAAAATCAACAACTTTTGGACCATCAGCGTAAAATAAATAAGCAAAAAGATAAGTTACAGAAGGAGATGAAGAAGATCTTCAAGCTTGAGGTCAAATTGAAGGAGGCAGAATCAATAATTGAAAAGCACAACTCAGCCCTCCTCTCATATCAGTGACAACTTGAGAGCGAGAAGGAGCATGCCTCAAGGACCATTGACGACTTCACGGCTTCGGATGCATTCTAAGATGAAGTCATAGAAGCTTCTGGGGGGCATTTGACTTCGGCTTTCTAAGCTGTAGAAACTTGATTATGAAACTCTTTCCTAACCTAAATTTGAGTAAAGTTACTGTCGAAGCAGCTATTACAGTAGCACCCAAAGTCATCTCCGAGCAAGCGGATGAAGTTGTCAACCAACCGACGGTGGATGCCACATTTGCTGTGGAGATGCCCCAAATAGTTGTTGAAGTGGCTCCTCAATCTCAAACCAAAGTTCTTCCTATCGAGGTCCCAACTCCTTCCACTTAGATCCCAACAACTCCTGAGCCATCAAAGTTATCTCAATAGAATCTCCAATGGCTAACAAGGATCCGACTTCAGCTTCCGCTCCTTAATCTGACAGTCCTCAGGTTAATGCCTGATATTGTAATTTTTTCTTTTTCTTTTGCATTATTATATCAGCCTGACGTGGGCTTTTGTAAATATTTTTTACATCAATGAAAAACTTTTCTCTAAGTGTGTGCATTTTTCTTTTTCACATCGGATGTTTTTGATTTCATTTAAGCCGATCTAGGTATTGATAACTCAAAATCTTAAGAAATTTTTCTTAAGTCATTTATAATAGATAATCACTTGACTTCGATCAGATGAATCATAAAGATAATTTTAAATATTACTTGAAATGACCCAATGTGCCTTAACTTAATAAACAAACTTAAGTCATTGAGATGACATGATCTTTAATAATTAGATTGGCTAATTAGAAGAAAACCATTCTTCATAATTGAAATATCCATAGTAAAGGTTTAAGAATTACCTCTTGAATTTGGAATGGCAGGTTAGATTTCTTGTATGTAGAATTTCAACCCATGACAGTTTCTCTTTTAAGAGCATATTTTTTTAGGATATGACATTGGTCATAAGTTCCTTTGATTTGATGTCCCAAAGTTCAATTTGTAGCTCCAAATATTCCATATCAGACTTTTGTAGAAGTGAACCTAAAAATTAAGTATTTTTTAATAATTATTTATAGAGTCCAATCTGAAGATCGAATGTCTCACTTGAAGTATTTGTGAGGTCCAATCTGGAGATCGAATGTTTCACATTGAGTTGTCCTAGTTTGGCAGGCATTCTTATAACCAGAGTTTGATTTTTTCGACCTCATTTGGACAAACCTGATTTTTTTTCTTGTTCTCATTTGGCCACACTTCATGGCCTTGTTTGTACATATTTCATCCATGTTTGTTCAAAAATCATGATTTCATTTGGATGAAATCTTTGATTCTATTATCATTTGGTCGGACATCATAGCCTCATTTGGATAGATCATCCTCATTTGATCAATTTGTTACCGATCTGGTCGGGACATAATCTTTATTCATTATTATCCTCATTTGATCATTTTTTTTATCTGATTTGGATGAAAAAATTTTTCATAATACTTTGATAGAAGTTGGTCTTCATTGGGACAAATATTGAAGATTTTATTGAAAGCCTCATTGATAATACATCCTGACATTTTCAGCATTCCAAGTTTATAGAATAATTGAGCCATCTGAATTTTCAATTCTATATGCTCCTAGATGAAATACTTTAGTAATTTGATAGGGTCCTTCACAATTAGGAGCGGGCTTTTTTTGTTTTGAAGGTTTCAAGTTTTCAGCTCGATGAAGAACAAGATCTCCTTCATGAAAAAAGTTTTAGCTTCACTTGAGCATTATAATATCTAGCTACTTTTTGTTTATAAGTTGCCATACGAATTTGAGCTCTTTCTCTGATTTTATCAAGTAGATATAGATTAATTCTCAACCGATCTGAGTTACTTTTCTCATAAAAATTTTCTATTCTGATTATCGGAAGATCAATCTCCATAGATATTACTGTTGGAATTTTTATGTCGGGACATGCATGTATGTTTCAAATTTTTTTTCTAAACATCACAGCAGAATAGAAGATTAAAATATCTTTTAATCTATATCATGTATGTATAAAATATAAAACACTAGGATCTACATCATATACTGAAATTGAATACATGCTAAATTTTATGCTGAAATTGAATATGTGATCGAATCACATATCTATTTTGCAAATTCTTTCTTCAAATCTGGATCTAGAAGAGAGTAGGTTCTCCCTCAGCCATACAAGTATCCGACTACTATGGGTATCCACTAAGGATCAGCTTAGAATAGTCCTCTTTGGTATTGATTTTTTTTCTCTAAGAAAAATCAGCCCTGCGAATCTAAATGAAGCCTGGATCGCGATCAACTCTTTGATCCTTTTCTTGATCTTCTTCTTCTCTTGCTTTTCTTCCCTTGATTATAATGCAACCAAGGACTACAAACCAGCAAGCAAAGGGATGCCAAAGCTCCTCTTGGGTGTGGATGATTGAAGATGCCCAACCTCCTTGGGCATTGGATCTGAAGGAAACATAGGTAGTGCTATGCATGCAATTTTAAAATTTTTATGCAGCGAAAGAGTAATATTAAATGATTTAATCTAAACTATATGTATAAAATCTAATTTAGACTACTATATCATGACAAAAATATGAACTAAGATACACTTTAGATCTGAACATAAAAACTTGCATTGATCTAATCGATAATACCATGAAGATGTAACCATTAGATCTAACATACATGATCAAGAAAGTTTAGTTACCATTACCAAACTGAAGTCTCTTGATCTCTTCTAGTCTAACACTTAGAGAGGATCTCCCTCAAGTTACTCATAGCCACACGAAGTCGTCTGGCCTCTATAGAAAGTTCCCACGAAGATAGGTACAAATCAGGATCCTTGGAAGTGCTAGCTTGCAAAGAACTCAGAGGCTGATTTCTTCTTTCTTCTTCAAAGGCTTTGGATGCTTGAAAAGATGAAGAGATTTGGAGGAGGAAGAGAGGAAGAAGAGGAGAAGCTCTAGAAAAATAAAAACTAGTAAGGGAACCAAGATGTGACGCCAAAGAGAGGAGGCACCCTTTTATAGACTAGGGCTAGGGTTTTCATCCAAGGGGAGGGTGCCACAAAGTCCATGCCAAAACCAAATTTTGGGCATCCCAAAATTTCCAAAAATTATTGATTGGTGTGACTATGAGATCTGGATATTTCACACACCCAAAAACACATCATAAAAATTAAGAAAAAATTCAATTAGGTGCCAACAATATTTTTTATATAATTTTTTTTTCTTATTTTCACCTTATCTCTAATTTAGATCGCATTCAAATTAGGCAGGAGATAAAATTATGAGTCACCACCCATTGTTGCCCACCCTTATTGGGTCCACTCTTTTGATGCCAAAAGGGTCAAGCCAAATCTAATTTGACGTTGAGATATGGGCATGGGTTCAGGTGTGGCGCAAGAGATAAGGTATAGAGTCCTAGTCGATTGGGACTCTTCATTTCTAATTCGATTCTAATCCAAATCAAACTTGATTTGAACCCAATGATAAAAATAGATCTAATCTAATTAGGATCCCAATTATCTCAATAAATTTCTAACCTAATTAGAAATTAACTGAGTTCAAATCCTAATCGAATCAGGATCAAATTTTTCTTATAATCCGGCTTGATCATATCAAAACCAATCTAAGTCAAACTGAATTTAATTCAATTAGACTTGATCCAAAGCTCTTTGCTCAATCAAATTGAGTCAATTAATAATTTAATTATCAATTAATTTTTTATTAATAATAGAGTCTCAGTCTAGTGAAACTCTCCTCCAGAGTCCCAGATCCAGTCCCAGTGGGACTCCTCACCAGAGTCACAATCCAATTGAATACTTTAGCCATCAAATCTGACCGAATCTGTTAATGCATGTGATCCCATTGGTTTGAAACTAAGTCGGTAGTATAAGAATAATTTTTTGTACCAATCGATGAAACCTTGTAGCAATAGGACCCGATGTCCGGATAGGTCGAAAGATTGCAAAGCAATATTCTGGAAGTTACTGGCGTATGATTACCGTATAATTCATCTCTTTGACCCTAATGCTCAAAGTGACCTAAGGTTTGACTGTCAACCCTAATTTGATCAACCACATTATATTTCAATCTTTCAAATCTATTATATGAATTATCCTGACTAAGATTTTACTGAATTGAAATACACTGATGCATATCTCCTACTAATTTAGAGGGGTCAATTCCTTCTTGACTCACACACTGACTTGATAAATACTTGACTACACCCAGTATCCTTCCATCACTGAGTTAGAAACTTAGATGATCTGGTAGTAGAGTATAGTGAGTTGCTTACAAGTCACCGTGGTGATCTTAGATCTGAGAGACACTTATACCCATATCCTTCACGAGCTACTCTTGACAGCAGAGTGCTCGATAAAGGATCACATTCGATGCGAATGTACTCTTATTTTCTATCTGTATATTATAATAATATTTTCACACTCTTTGATTAAGAGGACAACCAACTCATATCGCATACAACGACCTATACTCGATATTGCTATCGTCCTATTAATAGCATATCATTAGGTTGCGAACACTTTTAAGGACTTAATGATAAATCCTCCTTTGTCGATAAATTATAGTCCTAAGAACTTCATTACAACACAGAAGTTCAAAATAAGATGGTCAATTTTGTAATAAAAAAGTTAAATAACTTTTGTTAATATAAATTCATATATATTTACAAGTATGAGCATAATCGTCAACAGGCTGACGATTGGTTTTGGGACATATTTTCCAACAACTCCTACTTGGACTAAAGTTAATCGGTACAGTATCAAATATCCATCTTTAATTTGTGATCATCAAACTTCTTGATTTCAAGAGCTTTAGTAAAGGGGTCAGCTAGGTTCTCCTTCTCGTCAATCTTTTGAAGGTCAATGTCACCTCGATCCACGATCTCCTGGATAAAGTGATAGCGGTACAGAATATGCTTGGTGTGCTGATGGGACTTTGACTCCTTGGCTTGAGCAATGGCTCCAGTATTATCGCAGTATAACAAGACAGGGCCATCAATGGAGGGTGCTACTCTGAGCTCACCAATGAATTTTTGCAACCATACAGCTTTCTTCGCAGCATCGGATGCCGCAATATACTTCACTTCACAAACAGAGTCAGCCACACTGTGCTTCTTGAAACTTTTCTAGCAGATCACTCCATCATTTAAGATAAAAATATAATCCAACACACTCTTGCTATTGTCATGATTTGACTGAAAACTGAAGTCGATAAACCCCACTAGTTTTAAGTCAGTTTCACCATACACAAGCCATTGATCTTTAGTATTTCTCAAATACTTAAGGATGGTCTTTACGACCTTCCAGTGGTTCTCTCCTAAATCAGACTGATATCTACTCACTACCCCTGTGAGTATGCCACATCTAGTCTTATACATATCATGGTGTACATTATAGAATCTACTATCGAAGCATATGAACCTCTACTGATACGCTCTCTCTCTTGAAGGGTTGTCGAGCAATCCTTTCTCGAGAGAGAAATTTTATGGCTTATTGGGAGATAGCCTTTCTTAAAATTCTCCATGCTAAACTGCTTCAGCATAATATTTATGTATGTAGACTGAGATAATCCAAGCAATCTTTTCGATCTATCTCTATAGATCTTCATCCCAAGGATGTAGGATGCTTCTCCCAAGTCCTTCATAGAGAACTGAGATGACAACCTGACTTTTATCCCTTGTAATGTAGAGATGTCATTCTCAATTAAAAGAATATCATCCACATACAGAACGAGGAATACAACCATAAAGTCATTTATCCATTTATAAATGCAGGGTTCTTCTTCAGTCCTAACGAAGCCATACGTTCTGATAACTTTATCAAAATGCATGTTCCAACTCCTGGATGCTTGCTTCAATCCATAAATGGATCTTTAAAGCTTGTACACCTTGAACTTATCTATAGATGTGAAATCCTCAGGTTGTATCATATACACCTCTTCTTGCAGCTCTCCATTTAGAAAAACTATTTTCACATCCATTCACCAGATTTTATAATCCATGTATGCCGCTATTGCAAGCATAATCTGAATGAATTTGAGCATTGCTACAGGAGAAAATATCTTATCATAGTCAATACCATGATACTGACGATAATCCTTGGTAACCAAATGGGCTTTATAGATCTCCACCTTCCCATCTACGTCCCTCTTTCTTTTGAAGACCCACTTACATCCTATGGATTTAACCCCTTCAGGTGGGTCAACCAATATTCATACATCATTGACCTTCATAGATTTTATTTTAAATTTTATGGCTTTAAGCCATTTATCAGAGTCAGACCTCTGCATTGCATCCATATAGGTGATCGAATCCTCATTGTTCTCATCGAGTTCAACAGGATCTCTGTCCTGGACTAAAAAATTTAAGTATCTGTCCGACTGATGCGGTATCGGATCGCTTTAAGGATATCTCTATAATGGATTTTGGATTTGACATCATCAAATCCGATTCTGTGGATTCATTAGACAATGTCGGTCCTTCTACCTGTTGAATTTGATCAAGCTCGATTTTAGAGGCACTTATTCCTTCACTAAGTAATTTTTTTTTCAAAAAATATGCCTTATTGTTGATAAATATCTTTTGTTCAGCAAAAAGGTAAAAGTAAAATCTTCTTGTTTCCTTAGGGTACCCTATAAAATTATACTTATCGGATCTAGGTCCGAGCTTGTCAATTTGTAATCGTTTAAAATAAGTCAGATACCTCCAGACTTTAAAATAAGTGAGGTTCGACCTATGCCCTGACCATATCTTATATAGTATTTTACTAACTGACTTGCTCGAAATATTATTGAGCACAAGATAGGCTGTCTCGAGTGCATATCTCTAAAAAGAGATTGACAGAGTTGCAAACCCTATCATGGACCGAACCATATCCAACAAGGTTTGATTCCTCCTTTTTGAGATGCCATTATGCTGTAGTGTCCCTGGAGGGATTCATTGTGAGAGAGTTTCATTTTCTCCTAGATATGTTAAAAATTTACTGAAAAGATATTCACCTCCTTAGTCAGACTGAAGAGTTTTAATACTTTTTTTAGTTTGTTTCTCTATTTCATTACGGAACTATTTGAACATTTCAAATGATTTAAACTTATGTTTCTTCAAGTAGACATACCCATAACTAAATAGATCATCTGTGAACATAATGAAATAGCTATACCCTCCTTTAGCATATGTGCTCATGGGTCCATATACATCAGTATGTACCAGACCCAGCATATCACTGGCTCATTCATCTTTTCTAATAAAAGGTGATTTGATCATTTTTTCAAATAAGAAGGACTCACAAGTAGGTAACGATTCATAATCATTTTTATCAAAAATCTCTTTTTGAGCTAATATGTTCATCCTGTTCTTATTGATATGACCTAGCCTATAATGCCAAAGATTGACATCCGTGACATCATCTATTCTAGAATATTTTTTAGAAATGTACATTACATTAGGCCTAGATACAATATAGATGCCATTGTTCCACTATCCAAGCATTATTGTAACATCATTCAAAATGATATCATAAATTTTTTTTTATTGATATTTCATAATTTGATTTGGCTAAAAGACCTACAAAAATAACATTTAAAAAAAAATTGGGATAGTAATGACACTCATTAAGAATAATAGATTGAGACTCAAATACAAACTTGATAATTTCTAAAGCTAGAATTGAAACTGATCTTCCATCTTCAACAGTCAGGAATCTCTCATCATCTCTAAATCTTCTACTGACTTAAAGATCCTACAACAAATTGCAAATATTAATAGGGCTACTGATATCCAATACCCAAGTCATTGTATTAAAAAGAGAGAAGTTACAAGGTGTTATCACATAAGTACTTTGTCCAGTAACCGATTGCTTCTTCTTCTTTGGCCTGTTCGGATCAAGAAAAGCTATGTATTGAGGACAATTCCTCTTTCAGTGATCCTGCTTCTTGTAATAAAAGTACTCTATCTGACTCTGATCAGTTTTGAACTTGGATTTCTAGGTCTGACTCCCAGCACCTTGTAGCTTTTTATTTTTCTTCTTTTTCTTTCTTAAAGGGATGACAACTATCCGAAGAAGATCCTCCCACTACACTCACTGTCTCCTTGTAGAGTTGGTGATCCTTCTCAAAAGTCTGTAGCAACCCCAACAGACCGTGGTAGTTGACTATAGGCTTCATCATTCTGAAATGACTGAGAAATGATAAGTAAGATTTGGGCAGAAAGTTCAGGATCACATCCCTCCCCAGCTATTCATGCAAAGGGAAGCTGAGCTTGCTCAGTCGCTCAATCTGTTTGATTATGTATAATACATGATCGATGACCAACGCTCCCTCCCTCATTCGAGCATTGAAAATGGTATAACTAGTCTTGTGTCGCTCAACATCGTCGGGAGTATCAAAGAACTCTCTCAGCATATTGAGCATGTTCTCTAGTTGAGCCTCTTCAAATTTTCAATTGAATTCATCATTCATGAAGGCCCGCATTATGCAACGCATTGTAGTGCGATCGTTAAGCCACTTCAAGTAAGTGTCTCTAACCACACCACGAGCATTAAGAGCGGGCTCCTCATGTGTTGGATATATAATCACATACAAGATTCGCTCGTGCTCTGGGACGATCTTGAGTTTTCGATATCAGTTATCGAAATTTGATCCGATTAATTTTTCATTGTCCAACAGCAATCAGAGCGACAAGTTTGAGGTCATATCTGCACACATAAGAAAAAATCAAAACCTAATCAGTATATGAATTTGTTAATCCTAAAGATATGGACTTTAGTCTAAAGGTTCTCTCACTATTTTATACGAATTGGTAGTCTGTACCTTTAATTCGAGAAATTACTTTAATTCCTTAGTGGGTACTAGAATCCACACAGATGCATACAAGCTCGAGGATGGCTCGATCAATCCATATGCATCTGTGGATAGATTTTCAACCAATTTTTTTTTTCAAATAATTTTTAGTAATTGATTTAGCCTCAAATTTTATTTCAGTAGGTGATGGGCCTCCACTGAAAGTCTCGGTTAGGTCAAACTATTAACATGAACTAAGGTTGCAAATGGCTTGTGTTGATCCATGATCTAACCCGACCCGATCCAGTTAGACCTGCCCCAAATCTATTTAAAAGACCTATGGAGCTAGGTCGGGTTCAAAAATTAGACCCATTCTCTTTTTTGGGTTGGGTCTGGATTTTCTGAATTTGGACCCGATTCGATCCGTGGAGATTTTTGGGTTAATTTGGACTTAAGATACATGATCCAACCTGACCCGACCCGACCCGACCCAATCTGGACCCAAATATAGAACCCAAATTTAGTTGAGTGACTCACCCAAATAAGGGTTTGGGTTTGGGTCAAAATTTTTCAAATCCTTCGGTCTTCCCCATCCGATTCCTAAACTAAAAATCTCCAAAACTAAAATTTTTTTAAATCCTTCAGTTCTTTTATTTTAACTGTTGTAACATTTATAACAACCCAAGGAGGAAAGACTGGATGGATTCTTTATAACTTAAATGAAGGGCATCTCGATTACTTCTTCTAGCTTCTTACTGGATTCAGTTTTCTAAGTCTTCTGGTTTATGTTTACTATGCCATGAGGTACAAAAGCAAGAGGGCTTCTTGAATTCTAACTTTGTTTTGTTGACTTTAAAAAATTTCAAAACATACTTTAATGTGCACAGATGTTGTGTCATCCATAGTATATGCAGTCTCATTTTTAACCATATACAAGTATTCTCCATGTATGATATTTTAGATTGGGATAATTATATCATTATAAAAAAATCATATTTTTGTTTACTTTTTTTCTTTTGTGTGAACTTTTGAAATCTTGACTCTTCTCAAAAATCACTTGTTTCCCTCTGCTATCCAATATAATTAATTATTAGAAGCTACAGTTGGAGGATTGGAGGAAAAAAAAGAAAAGAAGCCTTTCTTAGTTGTCATCTAGCATTAGTATTCACTGATGGTAGGTTTCAAATAAATTAAACCCATAATCTGACCCGATCCAAATCGAACTCGAATTGGATCCGTATTTTATGGATTGGGACTGAGTTATTTATGGACCCGACCCGACCTGAATGATCCAATGGATCAATAAATTCAGCTATAGATCTGATCTGATCCGACTCGATTTTTTATCGGGATGGGTATGGGTCCAATATTAAGATCCGATCAAGAAATCAGATCGGATTGGGATCACTCAAGACCTGATCCAACCCGACCCATTTACAGGCCTAACATGAACTTACTCTATGATTCTAACTAATGAATGATCAGGCCCAAGGATGGCTTGGTTAACTTAACTATTCATTAGATAGTACAACAGAGTCCTCATATGATAAATGATAATTCCATCGTTAAGAGAAACACCAAATGGATGGCGTCTGTAATGTCAATCAGAAATGATGAATCTATTATCATTCATCTTAATAGGAGGCTATGATCTAGTTATCACTATAACTATCTCATTTAAGAAACTTAATAATTTAAAATATTTAATTAATTTAGAGAAGAGAGAAGAAGATATCAATTAGTAGATAACAATTCTCCCACTGACTTCAACAAGTTATTGAATCGGATTAGGATCATACTGATTGAAATGGCACCTAGATCAGTCACACTGATCAACCTATATAATATGGGTTAATTTGAATCACTTAGCGATCTAATCAAAATATAATTCACCAAATTAGCCAGGTAAGTGAGATCGATGGGAGGATCTGCTAAGCTTGCCTTAGACACTATCAAAATGGCCAGATAAGCCACTCTCAATTAAATCCAATGGTCGAAATGCCAAACTTACCTTAGATACCAATTGATTAATTAGTTTTGATTTGACCAACCTAATGATTCAGGTTAAACCACTGAGCCACAATCAAGGTCTATTTAGTCTAATCAAAGATATAGTCTTGACCATCTACAACTATTGTATTAGAGAAATTCTAATTAATCTAATTCAATATTTGGTTAGACTTAATCAATTTCTCTATATGGACAATTAATTTTTTGATTCTAATCTTAAGTCTAATCCAATTAAAGAAAAAAAAAATTGATTTGAGATAATCTATGCCCCATATTTTATGCAATATCATTAGATCTTAAATCATAATTCAAGATCTAATCAATTCAACACTTAATTCTTAATTAAGTTTTTGCATCAACATAGTTTAGATTTTGAAATAATTTTTTATATAAACTTTTTATATTAAATCATAAAATCTTTTAGATCAAATCTAAATTTTTATAATTTTAAAATAAAATAATTTTGATTAATCAAGATTAGATGTAACTAATTTCTTTACAACTTGTATCACATACAACAACTCTTAGAGTTTCAAGATCTAGAATTTTGCAAGAAAGTAAATTTTTTTCTTTCACTTTTTTCTTCATGGGACCTCATAGTAGCACCTCTATATACCATGAAGAGCACCCCATTGAATGGGAGGAGAGGGTCATGTAACCCTACTTGCTCCTATGACCGGACGGCCTGGTGATTATCCAATCCGAGTACTTTGCTACTTAGATCATCTAATCTAATAAGATAAAAATCAGATCTAAAAATAAATATATTTAGATCTAATCTAAATCATAAATAATCATATCTAACATCATAAAATCATATCTAAAGGCATAATAAATTATATCGTAATAACCATGGCTCTAATACCAATTGAAGAAAACATAGGTAGTGCTATGCATGTAATTTCAAAATTTTTATGCAGCAGAATAGTAAGATTAAATAATTTAATCTAAACTACATGTATAAGATCTAATCTAGACTACCATATCATAACAAATATATGAACTAAGATACACTTTAGATCTGAACATAAAAATTTGCATCGATCTAATCGATGCTGCCATGAAGATCTTACCATTAGATCTAACATACATTATCAAGAAAGTTTAGAAACCATTACCAAACTAAAATCTCTTGATCTCTTCTGATCCAACACTTGGAGAGAATCTCCCTCAGATTGCTCATAGCCACACGAAGTCATCTGGCCTGTACAGAAAGTCCATGCGAAGACAGGGGCAGATCAGGGTCCTTGGAAGTGTTAGCTTGCAAGGAACTCGGAGGCTGATTTCTTCCTTCTTCTTCAAAGGCTTTGGATGCTCCAAAAGATGAAGAGATCTAAAGGAGGAAGAGAGAAAGAAGAGGAGAAGCTCTAAAAAAATAAAAACCAGCAAGGGAACCAAGATGTGATCCCAAAGAGAGGAGCCACCCTTTTATAGACTAGGGCTAGGGTTTTCATCCAAGGAGAGGGCACCACAAAGTCCATGCCAAAACCAAATTTTGGGCATCCCAAAATTTTCAAAAATTATTGTTTAGTGTGAGTATGAGATCTGAGTATCTCACACACCCAAAAACACTTCATAGAAATTAAGAAAAAATTCAATTAGGTGCCAACAACATTTTTTATTTGAAAAATCTTTTTCCTTATTTTCACCTTATCTATAATTCAGATCGCATTCAAATTAGGTAGGAGATAAGATTATGAGTCACCATCCATTGCCATCCACCCTTACTGGGTCCACTCTTTTGATGCCAAAAGGCTCAAGCCAAATCCAATTTGGCGTTGAGATATGGGCATGGGTTCAGGTGTGGCACAAGAGATAAGGAATAGAGTCCTAGTCGACTGAAACTCTTCATTTCTAATTTGATTCTAATTCAAATCAAATGGTTTGAACCCAATAATAGAAATAGACCTAATCTAATTAAGATCTCAATTATCTCGATAAATTTCTAACCCAATTAGAAATTAGTTGAGTTCAAGTCCTGATCGAATCATGATCAAATTTTTCTTGTAATCAGGCTTGATTATATCAAAACCAATCTAAGTCAAACTGAATCTAATTCAATTAGACTTAATCCAAAACTCTTTAGTCAATCAAATTAAGTCAATTAGTAATTTAATTACCAATTAATTCTCTATTAATAGTAGAGTTCCAGTCTAGTGGGACTCTCCTCCAAATTCTCAGTCCTAGTAGGACTCCTCACCAGAGTCACAATCCAATTGAACTCTTTAGCCATCAGATCTGACCAAATATTCTAATGCGTGTGACCCCATAGATTCATACTTAAGTCAATAGTATAAGAATAATTTTTTATATCAATCGATGTAATCATCTAGTGATAGGTCAAAAGATTGCAAAGCAACATTCTAAAACCTACTGGCATATGGTTACCGTATAATTCATCCCTTTGACCCTAATACTCAAAGTAACCTAAGATTTGACTATCAACCCTAATTTGATTGATCATATTATATTTTAATCTTTTAAATCCATCATATGGATTATCCTGATCAAGATTTTACTGAATTAAAATATAATGATGTATATCTCCTACTAATTCAGAGGGGTCAATTCCTTCTTGACTCACACACTGACTTGATAAGTACTTGACTGCACCTAGTGTCCTTCCATCACTGAGTTAGAAACTTAGATGGTCTGATACTAGATTACAGTGAGTTGTTTATAAGTCACCGTGGTGATCTCAGGTCTGAGGGGCACTTATACCCATACTTTTCATGAGCTACTCTTGACAGCAGAGTGCTTGGTAAATGATCACATTCGATGCCAATAGACTCCTACATTCTATCTGCATGCCATAATAGTATCTTCATATTCTTTGGTTAAGAGGACAACCAACTTATATGGCACACAACGACCTATACTCGATATTGCTATCATCTTATTAATAGCATATCATTTGGTCGTGAACACTTTTAAGGACTTAATGATAAATCCTCTTTTATCGATAAATTATAGTCTCAAGTACTTCATTACAATACAGGAGTTCAAAATAAGATAGTTAATTTTGTAATGAAAAAGCTAAATAATTTTTATTAATATAAATTCATATATATTTACAAGTATGAACACAATCGTCAACAGACTGACGATTGACTTTGGGACATATTTTTCAATAAGATCTTCAAGAGAGAAGAGAGGGAGAAGACAGAGGAAATGTGGAGAATTTCTAAGGGAGGCGTGGGGTGCTAAAAATCAAAGCTAAGGAGCCTTAGGAAAGACCTCTTTAAATAGGTATAAGATTTGAATCTTATTCAAAATCAAACAACCACTTAATACAAGTCCTACTTGTATTAAAAATCCTTATTTCTTTAGTTATTTAACTCCCTTTAGAAGATCTTTTAGGCACCAACTATTGGAACTCTTGTACCCATAAATACACACGCCACATGGCACCCATGGGACACCCCATGCTAGTCCCACACGCCTTCTAATGGGTGGGCACACCCAACTTAATCAAATCAAGTGGCGTCCAATCAAAACTATCAAAAAAATTGATTAAGGGGTTGAACCTTTAATTCATTTGATCCAAAACCCTAGGCACCCAACAATTAGAGCCCAATGAATCTAATTCATTTAGGTTATTAGTAGATAATTAAATTTAAATTAATCTTATCAAATAAAAAATTCAAACGCAAAGAAAAAATTGGGTTCAATCATGTACTAGCAAGGTTATCCTGAACCCAATCAAATTTTTCTAAACTCAATTGAGACTTCATAAGCCCAATTGCTTATTCCAAATCTAATCTCTTTATTGTGTGACCCCATAGGTTTAATTCTATCTGATAGTGAGATATACAATGATCTCTATCATAGTATCATTGAAACTCTTTGCAATAGGTTGGAACAATTCTACTCTAACTCATCAAGGATTGTCGATCCTGAGCAACCCTAGTGAGCTCTCACAATCCACCAATGACACTTAGCAGTATGTAGTGGCAATCCAGTAGAATCAAAAAAAAATCTCAAGGTATAGTTCACATGTGATTCAGTCCCTCTATTATGAGTCCCGATTAGATGGTAGGTTATGGATAAATCATCAAATCTCATCATCAATCATATGATAGATTCGATCAGCTCAAGTCCAATTATGATCCTTATGGAAACTCTTTTCCATTAATCACACTGCTGTGGCCAGAGACTCTCAAATTTAGCCTCTTAAATTTCATAGGACTACTGTTCTCTATCAAGATCGATAGATTCCATCTAGATACGTGTCCTACTCCTATAGTGGACTAACTATCGCCAACATCCACTATAAAGACTCATTGAGATCATGTTTATGTGTCAGTCAAACTCCAACAGCCTACTATAAGTAGTCATACCATCGCAGATCAAAATATTATTCATATAACTACAGCATCAAGATAATTACTGACGATCGAGTAGAAATTCAAGTAATCTCTCATATGGTCACGCTCAGTATTAGTTGTTCACAACTACCTGCACTCATTGCTCAGTGTCTCTACACTATAGATTAGAGACTCATCTATCCCAAAGGAAGCGATCTGTGTGTCGGTCTATCCGAATCGATCACCATCCTCATAATGATACTATGATCGAGAACATTTAGAAATTATATACTTATTTCTAATTTTCAACACCTTGAGAATATGTATCAAAATGTTAATTCCATGGATGATTCAAAGACACATCTTACTTGAATGAAAATTAAACTTGTCTTTTTATTGATCAAATCAATATATTGAGTATAAAATTGTGTCTTAGATTTATTATAATGTATCAGCCATATTGACTTCTAGGACATACATCTAACAATCTCTCATTTGGACTAAAGCCAATTGGCCATTAATCTAAGTCTCATCTTCTTAAGATGGACTTTCATCTTTGGCTAGCTCAATTGTTTTGTCAGCATTTCTGCCATATTATCTACGAAGTCTACTCTTTGCACTTTGATATATTTTTTTTCGAGATAGTTGTATATGATATGATACTGCCATTCGATGTGCTTTGATTTCTAACAAGACCTCGGCTCCTTAGCAAGTGCTATAGCTCTATTGTTGTAGTAATAAAATGGTATGACATCCGATGTCATGATCCCAAGCTCTATGATAAATTTTTTGAACCAAAAGTCTTTTTTTACAGTATCTAAAGCAGCGACATATTCAGCCTCTATGGTCGAATCAGCTATAATGGGTTGTTTGAAACTCTTCTAGCTGACTATGCCACCATTGCATGTGAACACATATCCTGATGTAGATTTTCTATTATCAGGATCGGACATGAAGTCTGAATTAGTATACCCCTCGACTCACAACTCAGAACTTCCTTCAAAGATCAAGAACATATCTTTAGTTCTTCTCAAGTGCTTAAAGATGTTCTTCACAGTTATCTAGTGTTTCTTATCTGGATTCGACTGATAACTATTCATAACACTCACAGCAAACGTAATATCAGGTTGAGTACATAGCATGGCATACATGAGGCTCCCTATGACTGAGGTATAAGGAATCTTACACATGTTTTAAACTTCCTCAGATGTGGTCGAACACATCATCTTGAAAAGATGGATACCATGCCTAAGAGGTAAAAGTCTTCTTCTAGAATTTTACATGCTGAACCTCTTTAGCACTTTCTCTATGTATAGCTTTTGTGACAGGCTTAGCATCCTTTTAGATCTATCCTTATAAACCTTTATTCTAAGAATATAGGATCTTCTCCTAGATCTTTCATGAAAAATTTCTTAGACAACCATCTTTTGACCATAGTCAATATGGGAATATCATTTTCAATGAGGAGAATATCATCTACATACAATATCGAGGAATGTTATTGCGCTCCGACTGACCCTTTTGTATACACAAGATTTCTCTTCATTCTTGATGAAATCAAATGATTTGAATGCATCATCAAAATAAAGATTCCAACTTCGAGATGCTTGCTTTAATCTGTATATGGGCTTTTGTAGCTTGCAGACTCTGTGATCACCATCACCAGATGTAAAATCCAAAGGTTGCTCTATATAGATATCTTCCTCAAGATATCCATTTAAAAAAGTAGTTTCACATTCGTCTGTCAGATTTTATAATTATAATAAGCTACAATAGTAAGCAGAGTATGGATGGATTTCAATATAGCTACAGATGAGAAGATTTTCTGATAGTCAATGCCCTCACGCTGACTATAACCTTTTGTCACAAGCCTAGTTTTATAGGTCTCTATCTTACCATCGACACCTATTTTTTTTATGTAGATCTATTTATACCCAATAGGTACTATATCCTTGATGGATCCACTAAGGTCCATACTTGGTTCGAGTGCATCAAGTCAATTTCTGACTTCATTGCATCTAATCATTTTTTAAAATCGATGTCAGACATCGCCTCATCAAAGGTATTAGGATCATCACCATGATCCTTATCTCCCATAAAGAATATTTTCTTTACTTTCTCCATAAGCATTGCCATGTATCTTTCAGGAGGTCGGGAGATCCTGCTAGATCTATGAGATGGTAGAGGAACATCAACTATTGGCTTATGAATAATGGGTTCCTGAGGATCCATAGCTCTTTGCTCTTTAGAGACCTTCTCTTTAAGCTCAACTAACCTCCCACTGCCATCATCTTGGATAAACTATTTTTCTAGGAATATGATGTTCCGACTCACAATCACATTGTGATCTTATGAAAAGTAGTAGTATCCTATTGATTTTTTTGGATATCCTATAAAACGAGCTATTATAGATCTATTCTCTAATTTATCAGTTATCTATCTCTTGACACAGGCTGGATATCTCCAAGTCTTAAGATAACCTGACTCGACTTCTTATCATTCCATATTTCATATGATGTGGTAGGAATGGATTTTGATAGAACCCTATTCAATAGGTGAATTACAGTTAATAAAGCATATCCCCAAAGATATAAGGATAAATCAGAGAGCTCATCATGGACCTAACCATATCTAATAGGATTTTATTCCTTTATTCAGATACCCCATTGAGCTGAGGTGTTCCGGAAAGAGTCTAGTGAGAGACTATGTCATTGTTCTTAAGATATCTAAAAAAAATTCGACTAAGGTATTCATCTCCTCGATCAGATCGAAGAAGCTTAATGGATTTACCTATTTATTTTTTTACTTTATTTTTGAATTTTTTAAACCTTTTAAAGGCTTCAAACTTGTGTTCATTAGATACACATACCTATATCTAGACAGATCATCGGTAAAGGTGATAAAGTAGCTATAACTGCTCTTGATCTGCATATCAAATAGCCCACACACATCAGTATGTACCAGAAAAAATAACTCGGTGGCCCTTTCTCCATATCCTACAAAAGGTAACATGGCCATTTTTTCTTAAAGATAACATTCATAAATTGGGTATGACTCTGGATGAAGAGAGCCAAAGATCCTATTCTTTTTCAGTTTGTTTATCCTATTCTCTCCAATATGGCCTAGTCTATGATGTCACAAGTACTTCTGGTTAATTTCATCTCTGGATCTCTTTTGACTTACGGTACTCACTATTTGCTCGTTCAAATTCATATTCGTATCAATATGCAAGTGATATAGACTGTCAATTAAAAGACCACGTGTAATTAATTTATTTTATAAATAAATAGAATAAAAATTTTTATTAAAATTAAATTTAAAACCATCCTGTGCTAGCACAGACACAGAAATTAAATTCTGACTAGCTACAGGAATAAAATAACAGTCTTTTAAATCTAATCTAAATCCTGACAGTAATCAAAGAGGATAAGTGCCAATGGCTTCTGTAGTAATTTTTGCTCCATTACCGATTCGAAGGATCATAGCACCTTCCCTCAACCTCCTACTTTCTATTAGACCCTACATTGAGATACATATATGAGTACTCGAACTAGAGTCTAATACTCAACTAGAAGTAGAAGAAACTATAAGATTAGATTCAATTACGAGTATACCTTCTCCTTCTGAAGGTTTATCATCCTTCTTGATCTTTAGGCTCTCCAAGTAGAGTGACAGTTCCTCCTCCAGTGGCCGTCAGCACTACAGTGGAAACACTTTCTCTTTGCTTCAACCTTCTTTGGAACATCCTTCTTTTGCTTACTCTCTTTCTTCTGCTTCTTTATGGATATTCTTATTCTTCCAACTAGACTTTCTTTTGATCGAAGAAGTCCGCTCCACAGCGAGAACAGTGCCCCTTGAACTTTTCAAGATTTCTTCCGTAGTGACCAACATGTTGACCCATTCGGGTATAGTGCAATCAAGTTTGTTCATATAAAAATTTATAATAAATTGACTCTATGAACTCATAAAGGATTGAAGGATCAAATCCATCTATAATTCTTTTTGTATATCAAGTCCAAGATTTTCAAGCTCCTCAATGTCCTTGATCACTATCATATAGTGCTCATGGACTAATGGCTCTTTGCGTACCTTCAAATTGAAGAGTCTCTTAGATATTTTGAAGCACGCTGTATGGCTCTGCTCACTATACAACTCTTGTAGGTGAGTGATCATAGCCCTGACAGTGGGCATATACTCATGTTGGCTCTGCAACTTATTTGACATGGATGTCGTACAAAGCATTTGACCTGACTGTCTTCATCTATCCACTTTTCATAAATAGTTCTTTGCTCAGTAGTAGGATGGTTTGGTAACATTAGGGATTTCTGATCGAGTACATAACCTAATTTTTTAGAAGTCAGGATAATCCTGAGCTTTCTTAGTTAGTCTTTATAGTTTCTTTCAGTCAAATGATTGGATTCAAGGATGCGGGCTAGAGGGTTTGAGGCTAACATTATTTAACTGTGAGAGTAGAGATTTAGGTTAGACTTTTGTACTTAAGATGCAAACAATGACTCCTATTAATTTTTTGGGTCCCTCCACTCTCCGAGTGGAAAATGAAAATCCTGACACGATAACTGGATTCCTGGGGGTACTGTGGTTCCACCAATACCATATACCTCACCTAACAGTTATTGGTAACATGCACACCGATGTGTGGATAACTCTTTGCTCAGATGCTTCTCTAAACATATTACAGTGACTTGGTCTCTAAGTCACATGGGCTCACCAACAGTTATTGACCACACTCCTTAGTTAAGTCCGACCCACCATTCACAAGCAAGTGTAAGGCCATCATTGGGTCCCTTACCTAATAGTTATTGGGTCCAATCCCATCCTTATCCTGGAGCAACTCTTTACTAATAGAGTGGTTGCATATTTTCGATGCAACTGAACCACTGTGATCAGTCGAGAACAATCAACACCAGTAGTATGCCTGCACATCTACAACGATAGAAGACCTATGGACTTAATATTTATGAAGAGATTTAGATTTAGATCTCATCTAATCAGTCATTATATGATCAATCTAATTAGTATAGGCTAAACCAACTACCAAGCAACCTTATTCAAGACTCAATCTTTCAAATTGATTCGGTAAGTGGAGATCGATGGGGGTTTCTCTGTTACTTTTCTTAGACATCAATAAATTGGTCAGATCAGCAAACGAAATCAATTAAATAACTATATCTCAATTACTTATCTTAGATACCAATAGGTCAATTTGATCCAAATAGGTTAGATTAAGCAAAGCAGGCTCAAGCCATCGAGCCGAATTAGGTCCTTAGATTAATCGATTCTACATATGAAATTCAATCGATTTGATCAATAATAATTGTATGATCATATGACTTAATTGATCTAATTCTAATCAATACTTGACTCAGTTTGATCAATCACATAATCAAATTAAATCCATTATGTTCAAATCAAAAATTCTAGATGCAATCTAATTATATGACCTAATTTTTGATTTTTTCATAACCAAAATTTTTATACACAAACATAAATTTTAGATCTAAATTCTTTGTATGAAAGATAAATTTTAAATTATAAAACTAATTTTTAGATTTAATATACAAGCATATATCTCATATATGTATGTAAAATTCAGATCTAAACAAAAGTTCAGATCATAACATGATATCATATATCTTATATATAAATCATAAATTATATTAAAAGTAATTTTTAGACCTAAATATATAATCATATATCTCATATATGAATCATAAATCAGATTAAATTAAATTTTAGATTTATGCATGCATCTACATATCACATAAACATGAACTAGAAATCTTTCTAGAATAAAATTCAGATCTATGTATACTTTCACATGTCAATTATATGATCTAAAAATTAAATCTAAAATAAATTTTAAATTCAAAATAATCATATATATATCTCATGTATCAAGAAAAATTATATTTTAAAACTCTTTCAAAATATATATGTCAATTTCATGCATATGAAATTTGTGGCTTTGATACTACTGTTGAAATTTTCATGTCGAAGCATGCATGCATGTTTCAAAAATTTTTTTCTAAATAATACAGCAGAATAGAAGATTAAAATATCTTTTAATCTACATTATGCATGCATAAAATATAAAATATTAAGATCTATTTCATATGCTAAAATTGAATACATGCTGAATTTTATACTAAAATTGAATATGTGATCGAATCACATACCTGTTTCATAAATTTTTTCTTCAAATCTAGATCTAGAAGAGAGTAGATTCTTCCTTAATCGTATAAGTATTCGATCTCTATGGATATCTACTCAGGATCAGTCTGGAACAGCCCTCTTTGGTATTAATTTTTTTTTAAGAAAAATTAGTCTGCAAATCTAAATAAAATCTGAATCGTGATCAACTCTTTGATCCTTTTCTTGAATTACTACTCTTGCTTGGAAAGTAAATTTAAAAAGTATTTTTCTAGTTGGTCTCCTAAGTGTAGTTCGACAGGCCCAGAGAATACAATAGGGCTCATCCGCCCAAAGTCTTTTTACTTTAGTGAGCCTTGTCTTCAAATCCTGAAGAATAGTTTGATTGGTAACCTCGACTTCTCCATTTGATTGTGGATATTCCATCGAGATAAGCTTATGGTCTATATGAAGCTCAGAGCATAATTCTTTAAATTTTTGACTATCAAAATATCTTTTATTATCGGTGATAATGATCCGAGGTAAGCCAAAATAATAGATAATTGATTTTCAAATGAAGTCTTGCCTTTTTTTTTTAGTAATTTGTATCAGAGATTCAGCTTCTATCTATTTGAAAAAATAATCAATAGCTACAATCAAAATTTTTTTTTATCTGATTGCCATTGAAAAAGATCCAAGTATATCCATTCTCCATATAACAAAAGGCCAATGTGCCATAATAGAAATGACTTTAGCTACTGGCTGATATTGAATATTAGCATACGTTTGGCATCGATCACATTTATTAATAAGGTCAACAACATCTTTTTGAATAGTTGACTAATAATAATCTTGTCGACTAACTTTATATGCTAATGACCTACCCCTCAAGTGATTGCCATAAATTTTTTCATGGACTTCTTGAAGAGCATAATCAGCCTTCGATGGTCATAAGTATTGAAGTAATGAAAATGAATACAACCTCTTATATAATCAATCATCATGAATAACATACCAAGGAGCTTGTATTTTGATTCTCCTTGCCTCGATAAGGTCAGACGGTAAAACTCCTTTGGCAATATAATCCACTAAAGGATCAATCCAATGTGGCCTATGATTGATTTGGGCAATCGATAAAGCTTATGTACTGGATTTTTCAAGAATATCAATAAGAGCTTTTCGATTGAGCTCGAAAAATCTTGATGTGGCCAAACGTGAAAGAGCATCAACCTGATCTCGATATTTGTTGCCTCTGAGAATGATTTTGATGATCACAAAATAGTAGAGCATATTTTGATACTAATATTTCTTCAAGTATAGTAAAGAATATTTTTGCAGAAGAAAAAGACTATTTGGAGACTCTAAATTTAATTGAAGATCATTTAAGTTAAGAAAAAGTGTTTGGAGAAAAATCAGAATAAAAAAAATTACTTTGAGGAAGTCAAGCTGACTCTGCCAAAATCCAAGCCAACTTTGGCACGGTATGTCTTCAACAATTTAGCTTGGCATGCAGTCAAGCTGGCTTGAGGCAGATTCGAGCTGGCTCTCTCAGGGTGACAGAAATGTTGCTTTTAGATTCTGTGAACTGAACTAGCTCAAAACTGGAGTCGAGCTAGCTCTCTCAGATCTGTAGAGAATCATTTTTTTCAGAAATACAAGCTGAGCCAGCTTGAGGACAGATCCAAGCTGGCTCTCTCAGAAAAATAGAACATTGATTTCTGAAGGAAGCTGTCGAGCCAGCTCGAAGTGTGATCTGAGCTAGCTCTCTTAGTCGAATAGAAGACTGAATTTTTGAAAAATACTGTTCGAGCTAACTTAAGATCAATCCGAGCTGACTCGATGATGTCTGACAGCCTCAATGGATAGTTTTTCAAATATAATTTTTCGATCAGAAAAAGCTTCCAACGGCTATTTTTCCACCTCCAACAATCACAAACAACTAATTTCAAGTCCAAATCACTTAGAGATTGGAGGAAAAGATCAAGAGATAAAAGAAAAACCAAGAAAAGAGTTAAGAGAGAACTGTTCATCCCAAAATAAGAAAATCTATATTCACTGCAATCAAGAGTGTTCACTAACTCTCCACCAATTAACTCTTGATTATTTCAGAGCATTAAAGAGAGGACAAAGAGCTTTCATTGCTGGTATTCAAGTTCCCAACCACCAAGCTTTAACGATAATAATTTGACCTTCCTCAAGGGTTTATTTTGTTATTCTGTTTTCATTTCTAATTTACTGTAACAATTTCAACTGGGGTTGAAACATAAAGGAATTTATTTGTACTAAACTAGGATTAGTTTGGAGAGCCTTGGGATAAGGCTTGTAAAGATTTTGATTGATTGTCCTGAGCTAAAACCAATTGGATTTGTTTGTGAGTTTAGTGAAAATAAACACACTATAATCAGGTTGATTATAATGAATATTTTCAAGGGATAGCTTGAGAAGTCAATGTAGATACTTGAGGTGTACTGAACCATTATAAATTCACTATGTTTGTGTGTTTGTTATGTCTCTTTTTTTGATATTTAGTTTAAGCTCATTTAATCACTACATTTTTAGTTTACTTTTATTTCTGCACAGCACACATATATTTGAATTTGAAAAAGTTTTTACAACCCAATTCACCCCCTCTCTTGGGTTGTCCCACTGGATAATAATTGGTATCAGAGCTAGGTTCTCTACTAATAATTGATCTCATGATTAAGAGAAAAAGATCATGACAACTTAAGTGGAAGGTTCACTTATCGAAAGGCAATCTACATATAGGCCACCGCTCTTCAATGGGCCTAATTACACCTATTGGAAGGCATGCATGCACATATTCATACAAGCCCTTGATTACGACATGTGAAATGCCATAATCAATGGACCACACACACCTATAGTCATTATGGATGCCATTGAAAAATTTAAGTCAGAAAAGGATTGGAATGAGTAGGATAAGAAGCTTGCTCAATTAAATGTCAAGACAATGAATGTACTCTATTGTGTCCTTGATGCCAATGAGTTCGACCAAATTTTTACATGCCATTTTGCAAAAAAAAAATTTGGGATAGACTCAAAGTCACACGTGAAGGGACAAATCAGGTAAAGGAGTAAAAGATCTATATGCTTGTGTATTAGTATGAATTGTTCAAAATAGATCCATCTGAATCTGTTACTAGCATGTTCACTAGGTTTACAGATATTATTCATGGACTGAAAAGTCTTGGTAAAGTATATTCTAATAGTGAGTTGGTAAGAAAGATTCTCAGATCCTTACTTAGGTCTTGAGAAGCCAAAGTGATTGCAATTCAAAAGGCTAAAGACCTAAACAAATTACCTCTCGAGGAGCTAATTGAGTCATTGATGACACACAAGTTGGCAATGGGGCAGCATGTTGAAGAGAAAAGTAGAAAGAAGAAGATAATTGCCTTGAAGTCTATAACCATTGAAGAAGATGAAAGCCAATTCACTGAAGATGATAACGATGAGGACATGGCTTTAGTAATCAAAAAATTCAAAAAGTTTATGGGAAGAAGAAGACATGGGTTCAAGAAGAAAAACTTGATCAAGGATGAGTAGAGTAAAGAGAGAGAAAGAACCACTCTTGTATTATGAATGCAAGAAGCTAGGACACTTTAAGACTGACTATCCTATCTTGAAGAAGTCTTTTAAAAGAATCAAGAAGAAGGCCATGTTAGTAGTGTGGAGTGACAATGATGAGTCTTGCTCTGAAGAGGAGACTCAAAATAAAGCAAACTTCTGTCTTATGGCATTAGATGATGAGGTAATTTCTGAACCTTTCTTAGAATTTACATTTGATGAGCTTCAGGATGTCTTTTATGACTTTATGAAAGATTTTAAGAAGATAAGCCTGAAAAATAAAAATTTGAAAGCTAAGAATGAGGCATTAATCAATGAAAAGGAAGAAACCATTCAAAATAATAAAAAATTAAAGGAAAAAAATGAAATCTTAAAGAAGGAAGTTGATAGATTAAAAACTTTGGTAGAAAAATTTACTTGCAGCTCAAAAAAATTATAAATGATATTAAATAGTCAAAAAAAAATTATGATAAGGCTGGTTTGGGATATAAACCTAACAATAAGCAAAAATATCTTAAAAAAATTTTTCTGCATCATCATGATCCTCCTATAGCACCTCTCACATAACATGCTTTAGTTGTGAAAAAATAGGATATAAGGCATTTGCATGCAATTCAAAAGAAATCAATGAAAATATAGTAAAAAAATTGAGTTCTAAAAGGAACCATAGCTACTAATCCTAAAGGATCCAAGAAAACTTGAGTACCTAAAAAAGTTACATGATTTTCATATAGGAATGCCTTGCAGTCAGTGGATTAAAATACAAATATTACTTGGATAGTGGCTGTTCAAGGCATATGATGGGTGATAAGGAGTAATTCTTCACTCTTAAGAGCAAGGAAGGGGGAGTTGTCACCTTTGATGATAACAGCAAGAAAAAGATCATTGGTATCGATAAAATTCAAATTACTCCTTCTACCTATATCAATAATATATTGTTAGTTGATAATTTTAAATATAATCTACTTAATATAAGTCAACTGTGTGACAAAAGTTTTGAAGTAATATTTAAACTAACTTCATGCATAGTACTAGTCCCTTTGATGCTAGTATCAAATTCAATGGACATAGATGTGGCAACATCAACTTGGTTGATCTCGATGAGATAGCCATGAAGAGTGGCCAATGTTTTGTTGTTAAAGATACTAAGATCAAAGAAACTAGTTGACTGTGGCATCATAGATTAGGCCATGCTAGCATGAATACTCTTTCGAAATTGACTGCTAAAGTTTAGTTAAAGGACTACTCAAATTGAATTTTGAATATGATCATATTTGTGATGCATACCAATTTGGTAAATAAATTAAGGAGAGTTTTAAATTTAAAAATATGGTTTCAACTACTAGGCCACTTGAATTAATTCACATGAACTTATTTGGACCTACTAGGACTACAAGCTTAGGAGAAAATAAATATGGTCTTGTGATAATTAATGATTTTTCATGTTTCACTTGGATTTTATTTTTGGCACACAAAGATAAATTTTTTTCTCCCTTTTCAAAGTTTTATAGAAAAGTTTTGAATAAAAAGAATTCAATTATAGTTTATATTCGTAGTGACCATGGTATGAAATTTGAAAACAAATTTTTTGAAGATTTCTGCAATGAAAATAGAATTGAACATAACTTTTTGGCATCCAAAACCCCATAACAAAATGGTGTAGTTGAAAGAAAGAACATAACTCTAGTAGACATGGCTCATACCATGTTATATGAAGAAAATCTACTCAGATATTTTTGGGCTAAAATCGTTAACACAACATGCTACATCCTTAATAGAGTTTCAATTTGTCCTATTTTAAAAAAAAAATCTCCTATGAACTTTGAAAGGAAAAAAGACCTAACATTAACTATTTTCATATTTTTGATTGTAAATATTTCATTCATAACAATGAAAAAGAAAATTTAAGTAAATTTGATGCTAAGACTGATGAGGATATCTTTTTTGGATATTCTACATCTAGTAAAGCATATAGAATCTTCAACAAACGAATCTTGATTGTTGAAGAATCTATTCATGTCCTTTTTAATGAAACTAATGATCTATCTTCGAGAAAGGAAGATGTGTTTGAAGATGATGCAAGAATTTTAGAGAATGGAATGAAGGAGATCAATTTAAAGGAAAGATCCATCCAAAATGAAGATGAAGGAACAAAAGATGCAGAACAAGAGAAGAATGCTAAATAAGAGGTAACCCAAAGATATAGTGATCTACCTAAATAATGGAGGTATGTACACAACCATTCAAGAGATCTAATCATAGGTGATCCTTTATGAGGGGTAAAAACTAGATCCTCTTTTAGAGATACCTTTGATTATCTTACTTTTGTCTCTCAAATTGAATCCAAATGCATGAAAGAGGCTGAAAATGACTCAAATTAGATGCTTGCTATGCAAGAGGAGCTGAATCAATTTAAGAGAAATAATGTGTGGATACTAGTTAGTAGACATATTAACCATCCTATCATTAAAACCAAATGGATTTTCAAAAATAAATTGGATGAAAATGATAATGTAGTTAGAAATAAAGCTAGATTAGTGACCAAGAGATATAATCAAGAAGACTAAAATTCTTTTCCAGCTGAGAAGACTAAAATTAGGATGTTTCGCAGAATGTAAAGCCACGTCGGAGAGCGCAGGAGTTTGAGGTTGGTGATGAAGTGTGGTCCTGAGAAAGGAAGTCAGGCAGAGAGACACGGTCAATTGCGGCAGCAAAGGATTTTGCCATTGTTACTTGCTTTTGCTTGCTACATAAATTTTAAATTATTTCAAATGGATGTGAAAAATATCTTCTTGAATGGTTATATTGCTGAAGAAGTTTTTGTAGAACAATCCTCTAGATTTGAAGATCATTTATTTTCAAATTATATTTTCAAATTAAATAAAACTTTATATGGACTAAAATAGGCACCTAGGCATGGTATGAAAGACTTAACAAATTTTTGTTAAAAAATAAATTCAACAGAGATAGTATAGACACAACACTATTTTTGAAAAGAAAAGATAATGATCTTTTTATAGTTCAAGTTTATGTGGATGACATCATTTTTAGAGCCACTAATGAGGATCTTTGTCAAAAATTTGCTGAGTTAATACTAGGTGAATTTGAGATGAGCATGATGGGGGAGTTGATCTTCTTTCTTAAACTTCAAATCAAACAAATAAAGGAAGGGATCTTCATCAACCAAATCAAATATGTTAGAGAAATGTTTAAGAAATTTGGTATAGAGAATGCAAAAAAAATCGGCACACCAATGAGCCCCACTTGCAAACTTGACAAAGATGAAAGTGGTAAGAGTGCGAATGAAAAGCTCTACAAAGGTATGATTGGTTCTCTATTTTAATTGATTGTAAGTAGGCCTAATATACTCTTTAGTGTTTGCTTATGTGCTAGATTTCAATCTAACCCTAAAGAATCCTATATGCTAGCTGTCAAAAGAATTTTAAGATACTTAATGGAGACTCAAACCTTAGGCTTATGGTACTTTAAGCAAACTTCAATTGATCTGATTGGATTTTTAGATGCTAATTATGAAGGATGTAAAATTGTAAGAAAAAGCACAAGTAGAATATGTCAATTTCTAGGGTTGAACTTAATCTCATGGTTTAGGAAGAAGAAAAATTTGGTAGCATTGTTCATAATCGAGATCGAGTACATTACAGTCGGAAGTTCTATGCTCAAGTTTTATGGATTAAGCAACAACTCAAGGATTATAGCATTGAGCAAAATAAAATTCTCTTAAAATGTGATAATACTAGTGCTATAAATTATCAAAGAATCCCATTCAACATTTAAGAACTAAACACATTAAAATTAGATATCATTTTATCAGAGATCATATTCAAAATAGTGACATTGTACTTGAATTTGTATCAATTGAAAATCAGTTAGCTGACATCTTCACAAAGCCATTAAATGAAGACAGACTTAATGTGATTAGGGGTGAATTAGAAATTTATGATCCTTTTCAATGAAAATTCACTTCAGTATGTTTATTGCTCTTGTAATGGTTGGATTGATCTTTACTTTTTAGAATTTTATTGAATTAATTTTTAATTTTTATAAATCTTCTGAAATTGTGGATCGAGCTGACTTGACTATGCAGTCGAGCTAACTCGAATGTCGAGCCACTCGAATAGAGGTTCGAGCTAGCTCGACATGTCGGGATCCAATTTTTAAAACTATCGACCTTTTTGAAAATCTTATTTCTTCTTCATTCGAGCTTGCTCACTCCAAGCTTTTCCAGACTCTGACCCTATCCCTTCAAAAATCTCATCTTTTCTCCTTGTCCGACCCTCAAACCCTTGGGATCTCTGAGTCATGGTACCCAAATCTCATGCAGCTGAGGCAAGGAAGCGATGGGCAGTGGCACCGAGCAAGATCCATTCTAAGAAGAAGCAACACAAAGGCTAAGCTCGATCAGCCCCCTCCTCATCGACCACTGCTCCAACTCGGGTCTCCATGGCATCCAGAGCTGTTACCACTAGAAGAAAAGTCAATTTTGAGTTTTTAGATGCACAAGGATTCCAAATTGGATCGTGGATCCGACAATAGGGCTGGGAGATGATGTGTTGACTAGAGGTACTGACCTATCCCCACCTTGTCTGAGAGTTTTTCAAAAATCTAAGATTGGGTACCGAGTCCATTGGGTCAGTAGTGAAGGGCAGTGAGATCACTTTAGATCAAAGGAGATTAGGGCACCTTCTACAAATGCCCTCCTTTGGACTCCAAGCAGTGGAACTGCCGAATGATTTTGATGCAATGTAGAAGATTCTGGGCAAAAATCTTCCAAAAAAGTTTGACATTCACGATGCAAATCTCATGCCTATTGAACTCAAGCTTCTCCACAACATGATCAGTCGAATTTTCTTTCCATAGATAGGAAGATTCGACTGGATTTCTTCGAGGGATCTGAGCATGATGCATCACATGGTAGAGGGCACTACTATAAACCTACCTTTCTTTATGATTGAGCAAATAAAATATGTAGTAGGAAAGTCTAAGAGTCAGGCATGTCTTTTGTATGGAATGGTCTTCACACTGATATTAAGAGAGGCAAGCATTGAGTTGGATGAAGAGAACTGCAAGTTACTTAAACACTCTGACTACTATAACATTGCCACTCTCCATCGCATGAAGTTTCACAAAGAAGGAGATGAGTGGATTAGAGAAGTTGAAGGTGATTAGCCTGAAGTTGAAGGAGAATAGCCCGAGGATTCTAATTTTGTTGAGTGGTCTTCTCCCTCAGATTCTGCTAGACCACCGTCCCCTGCATCAGATGCTGGACCATCATCACCTACTCTAGCTGTTGCTCCTTTATCCCCTCTTCCAGCTCCAACTGTAGCTAGTGAGCATCATCCTGCTTTCCCTCGATCACCTCAAATGTCCTATATCATTTCTACAGAGAGATTCATTGATCAAATTATGGATAGGATGGGAAGCATATTTGCTGACCTCAAGTCTCAAATACTTCAGAGCCACGATGCACTTCGTGAGGACACAAACTCAGCTTCAGCAACTTTGTGGTGAGCTGCTAAGGATTACTTTGAGACTTGAGAGCTTAGAGAGAGTGGTGGACTACCGACCTGTCGCAGACCAGAGGACTGATCCCTCAGATCTTCGATAGTACATTTTTCAGAGTCTTGAAGAGATGAAAGTCTCTTCGGAGGGGCAATTTCATTCTCTTATGCAGCAGATGAGTATCTTATCCGAAAACATTAATATATTGGAGAAAAGATAGCATGGGATAGTTGAGGAGGTCGGTCAAGTGAAAATTGAGGTTGCCAAAGTTCTTAGAAGGGCTGAAGAGATTATAGTATCACAGCATAGCAGCACAGAGCTCTTGTCATAGCATTTCAATGGATTGAGGTGCATTTGGATCAGTTATAGACTCGGACATCCCCTCCTACTCAGATTAGACCTTCCCCTGTGCCTACATCTTCTACCAGACCCCCCCTTCAGTGCCACAGTCAGACCTAGTACTGGTTTCCCCCCTTTTCACCTCGGACCTTTTGCTCGCACTTGGAGCAAGACATCTGCTTCTTCCTCTTCATCATCTTATCCTTTTGAGCCCATAATTAAGGAAGTGCCAGATGAAGAAGAAGAATAGTTACCATAGGGTATCCTTATGTTAGACCTAGTTTCATGTTTTTGTTGGCTTCTTTTGCACTGCATGTTGTATTGTTTGGATAGTATCCTTTTGTAAACAATACCAACAATTAATGAATTTCTACTTCACCTTATCTCCTTGTGTACCATTGTGTCTTCTTGTGAATGTTTCTTGTAAATGACTTTTAAGGATGAGTACTTTCACATTACAAACTCTAGACTAAACAATACCTTACAAAAAATTTTAATGAGAATTAAATCAAATTAAAGAAGTAAGTCTAGTCTAGAAATCAACTTGAAGAAGAAAAGCTATCAAAAGACTCATGATACACTTGGCATGCTTACATCTTATTGATTTTGATGACTTTCACATAAGCTTTTTGATGTTGACAAAAAGGGAGAGACAGACTAAATTGAGCATTTTTAGGGGGTGCATTAAATTTTTTTTTTTGAAAATAATCTCATAAAATGTATTTATTGAGGGAGAGCATAAATTTCAATGGTAAATGAAAAGTTCACACATGAAATTTATAAAGACACAATTTTCTCAAATCTAAAATTGCTTGTGCATATGGTATATACTGAACTGTAAAAAGTTATTACATCTATGCTATATACTGAATAATCTTTTATATGCATATATACTATATGCTCAATATTTTATCATCATCAAAAAAGAGAGAGATTGTTGCCTCCAAAAATAATTTTGATGATCATAAAATATTAAAGCATATTTCAATACTAATATTCCTTCAAGTATGGCAAAGAACATTTTTGTAGAAGAAAAAAGCTGTTTGGAGACTCTAAATTTAATTGGAGATCATTTGAGTCAAGAAAAAGTATTTTGAGAAAAATTAAAATAAAAAAAAATCACTTTGAGGAAGTCGAGCCGACTTTGCTAGAATTCGAGTTAGCTCAGGCACGGTACACCTTCAATAATTTGGCTTGGCACGCAACCAGGCCGGCTCGAGGCAAATTCGAGCTGGCTCTCTCACGATGATAAAAAGACTGCTTTTGGATTCTGTGAGCTGAGCTAGCTCAAAATTGAAGCCGAGCCAGCTCTCTCAGATTGGTAGAGAATCATTTTTTTTTAGAAATACAAGTCGAGCCAGCTCGAGGATAGATCCGAGCTGGCTCTCTCAGAAAAATAGAATGTTGATTTCTGGAGGAAGCTGTTGAGCCAGCTCGAAGAGTGATCCAAGCTAGCTCTCTTAGTCGAACAAAAGGTTGAATTTTTGAAAAATACTATTCAAGCTAACTCGAGGTAAATTCGAGCCGACTCGATGATGTCTGACAGCCTCAATGGATAGTTTTTCAGACATAATTTTTCGACTAGAGAAAGCTCCCAAGGGCTATTTTTCCACCTTCAATGGTCACAAGTGGCTAATTTCAAGTCCAAATCACTCAGAGGTTGAAGGAAATGATCAAGAGATAAAAAGGAAAGCCAAGGAAAGAGACAAGAGAGAACTATGCATCCAAAAAGAAAGAAAATCTATATTTACCGCAATCAAGAGTGTTCACAACTCTCTACCAATTAACTCTTGATTCTTTTAGAGCATTAAAGAGAGGACAAAGAGCTTTCATTTCTAGCATTCAAATCTCCAACCATCGAGCTTTAAGGACAACAATCCGACTTCCTCAAGGGTTTCTTTTATTGTTCTATTTTCATTTTTAATTTGCTATAACAGTTTCTACTGGGGCTGAAACTTGAAGGGATTTATTTGTACCAAACTAAGATTACTTTGGAGAGCCTTGGGATAATGCTTGTAAAGATTTTATTTGATTGACCTAAGGTAAAATCAATTGGATTTGTTTGTGGGCTCGATGAAAATAAATACGCTGTAATCAGGTTGATTATAGTAGAAATTCCCAAGAGATAGCTTGGAGAGTGGATGTAGGTGCTTAAGGTGCATTGAACCACTATAAATTTACTGTATTTGTATGTTTGTGATCTCTCTTCTTTTTGATATTTAATTTTAGCTCATTTGATCACTGTATTTCTAGTTTACTTTTATTTCTACAAAGCATATATTTATTTGAATTTGAAAAAGTTTTAACAATCCAATTCACCCCCGCCTCTTGGGTTGTCTCGCTGGGCAATAGTATTTGTATAACACCTAGATCCTCAAAGCTTTTTGACAGCTCTTTTATATACTTCAAATATTAAGACCTTATAAAATCTTTAGCTTCAGATTGACCTCATACCTATTTGATGATAAGTTGAGAATCAGTGAAGACTTTAAGCTTTTTAACACCAAGTTGTTTGGCCACTTTAAGTCCAACGATGAGTGATTCACATTCTATCCTATTATTTATGGTGTTGAAGTTAAATCTCAAGGTGTGATTGGTAACAACACCTTCTGGACTGGCTAGAATTAAACCAACTTTATTTTTTTTTTGAGTTTAAGGCTCCATCAATATGTAACACCTAACTAGAATCTTCAACAATCTCCTTTGAGCTTTCTGAGGTCAGCTCTTCATCAGGAATAGGATATTCCATAATAAAATTGACTAATACTTGAGCTTTCAATGAAGATCGAGATCAATAATGAATATCGAATTCACTAAGCTCAATAGCCCATTTGGCTATCTGACCTAAAGTGTCAAGTTATTGTAGGACCGACTTTAAAGGTTGACTGGTTAAAATGATAATAGAGTGAGCTTGGAATAAGGTCGAAGTCATTGGGCTGATATAGTAAAAGCATAAATCTTTTTCTCTATCTTGGTATATTGGGTTTCAGCATCCCATAATAATTTGTTAGTATAATAAATTGACTTTTGTGTTTTTGCATCATCTCGGACTAAAACTAAGCTAACAGCATTAGGTCAGACAGATAAGTACATGAATGACACCTCACCTTCAACTGATTTTGATAATAATGGAGGTGATCTGAAGTACTTTTTAAGATCATTGAAGGTGGTTCAACATTCATCTGATCAATTAAAGTCTTTGATTTACTTTAAGATTTTAAAGAAAGGAAGATATTTTTCGATCTATCTAAATATGAATTGATTGAGTGACACAATCTATTTTGTGAGTCATGGTACTTTCTTTATTGTACTTGGATGCTTTACCTCGAGTAATGCTCAAATCTTTTCAAGATTAGCTTCTATTCCTCTTTGAGTCATGAAAAAATTCAAAAAAATTTTTGATGTCACTCCACAGGCACATTTGTTGGGGTTGAGCTTCATTTGATATTTGTGAAGTTCTCCAAAAGCTTCTCGTAAGTTAGTTATATGTCGATCTACTTTAGTACTTTTTATCAGTATATCGTTGACATAGATCTATATATTACAGTCTATTTGTTGTTTGAAGATCTTGTTGACTAAGCATTGATATGTCATACTCGTATTTTTAAGATCAAAAGACATCATTTTATAATAATACAAATCTCTTTTGGTGACGAAGGCTATATTTTCTTCATCTTTAGATGTCATTCTGATCTGATTGTAGTCAGACAAAGCATACATGAAGCTTAGCAATTTATGTCTCGAAGTGACATTAACAAGATGATCAATTCTTAGAAGAGAGAAGCTATCCTTGGGACAGATCTTGTTGAGGTCGGTATAATTAATACAAATTCTTCCCTTGCTATTTATTTTTTTGACCATAACAACGTTAGCAATCCACCTTAGATATTGAGCTTCCATCATGAAACTAACTTTCAAAAGCTTGTCGACTACTTCATCTATAGCTTTTTATCTTTCTCGAGTAAATCTTCTTTTTTTTGTTGCACTGGCTTATATTTTGAGTTAATATTTAGCTTGTGTATAATGACATCGGTAGAGATTTTTGACATGTCAGAAGTCAACTAGATGAAGATATCAGTACTTGTTCGAAGAAAATATATCAGTTTTTCTTTCAGATCGGGCTTTAACTGAGATCTAACTTGAATAGTTTTTTGTGGATCTTTACCTAATGGAACAGTGAGAAGCAGCTTAGTTGGTTTTCCTCGATTTTTACTAATCTCATGATTATCCTTTTGATTAGATACTTCAATTGGCAAGATTTTTATTAGTTTATTCATCTTTGTAGCTATCAAGAAGCATTGCTTAGCAAGTATTTGATCTTCTCATATTTCTCCAATTCTATCCTTTATTGGAAATTAGACTAATAGATGATAAGTAGAGACCACTACTTTGAGAGCATTGAATCCAGGTCGACCAAGAATAGCATTATGGGCTGATGGTATTTTGACAATCAAGAAGGAAAGCTGCACAGTCAACCGATATGATTCTTTTCTTATAGTGATAGACAAAGTGATTTCTCCTTCAATGGTATAGGATCTCTAGAGAGTCCGACCAATGGTGTACCGACTTGTTTCAACCAATCTAGCATATTTATTTTTTAGAATGCATCATAGAACAATACGTCAGCAGACTTTCATTGTCAACTAATATCTTTTTTACATCATATTTTGCTATTATCATTGAGATGACAACAGCATCATTATAAGGAGTTTGGACTCCTTAAATATCAGCATCAGAAAATAAAATGATGTTATTAGTGCACCATCTCTTCAGGGAAGAATTCTCGCCTGCAGTAGGTCGATTGAGATCATATTAATGACCCTAGCAGTAGGTCGATTGAGTTCAACGTCGTCGTTCAGCTTTTGATACTATTCTACAGCTTGGGTTGTTTGATTTTGGACATACTTGCTAAGATGATCTCGACAGATTAAGACTTCGATCTCATCTTTAAGTTATCAATACTCTTCAGTATCATGTCCATGATCTCGATGGAAACAACAATATTTTCTTTTATCTCTATTTGATGGTGGAGCCTTCGTAGGATTGGGCTGATGAAGGTACCCAAGATCTTCAATCTCCATTAGAATTTATGTACGAAGAGCAAATAGAGAGGCGTAAGTATCAAAATGTCGAGGTAGACTTCTTGACCTTGGATTCTTCTAAGGTGGGCTAGAATTGTTCCTTGGTCGATCTCCACGATCCTCTTCTTAGGGTCGTTCTCCCATTCTTTTTCTTTTTTATCCATTGAAATCTATTGCTGTAAGGCTCTAGAGGAAAGAAGATGAGGTTGATGTGAACCAAGTTGAAGAGCTGCTAAGAGTCAAATCAATATAGACCACGAGTGGATCTATAAAAGAAGTCTTGAAACCGATGAGGTACCCTTCAATTTAGGACCCTCCAATATTTAAGTCAGTTGAGATCTTGAGAACAGATAGTGAAAATAGAGAAAATGGAAGGCAAGGAGAGAAGCTTTAAGTAGAAAGAGTGAGAATTTTAGGTTCTCTTCAATAGGAGAAAGAGTTCAGCAGAGTCTGAGCTCTCTGAATAATGACCTACCTTTCAAAGAGTACCTTACCCTTCTTTATATAAAGGAGGTTTGTTTAGGCCATTAGACCATTAGAAGAATTTATTAGGCCATTAGAAATTTGTTAGGTTGTTAGTTTGTTGTAATAGAATAGCCAACTGTATGGAGATCATGGGCTGTTTCGTATTTTGATCTTCATAGGATTGGGCCAACGAAGGTACCCTTGATCTTCAATCTCCATTAGAATCTGTGTACAAGGAGAAGATAGAAGGGCATAAGTATCAAAACATCGAGATGGAATTTTTGACCTCGGATTCTTTTAAGGCGGATTAGAATTGTTTCTTGCCCAATCTCCATGATCCTCTTCTCGAGGTCATTTTCTCCCATTCTTTTCCTTTCTTGTCTATCGGAGTATGCTTTCTTCTTTTTCAGTTTGAGCATACTTTTGGACTCAAACTAGCATTTGCTTATAGATGTCTGGATAATTTTTATTAAGAGAGAAGATCAGGCAATTGCTTTGAAGTCCTTGCTTGAAAGTAGCAATTACAACAGACTCATTGAAGTTTTTCACTTCTAGTGTGGAGGCATTGAAATATGCCACATATTCTTGGAGAGACTCACCCTCCTACTATTTGATAGTAAAGAAACTGTTTGTATTCTCTAAGTGGTGCCGATTATTACCAAAATAGGTGACAAATATCCTTGCAAGTTGTTCAAAGGAAGAAATAGATCCTGCTTAAAGTCCAGAAAATCAGATCCTTGTCGATTTTTTGAGAGTGATAGAGAAGGCAATACAAAGAAGGGCATCAGATGTCCCTTGTAGCCTCATAATAGCTTTAAAGCCTTCAAAATGATCTAGAGGATTAGTAAAACCATCAAATGATTCCACCATTGGCATCTTGAATCGGGAAGGAATCGATTCACTTAGGATTTCATCGGAGAAAGGGGATAGCACGTTAAAATCTCTCCCGCTCTGAGAATGGTTCCTAAGCTGCACCTCCATCAATTTTTCTTCAAGATTTTGAATCTTTTGTTCAAGAACTTCTTCTTAGTGTGGTTTCCTATTGTGTGAAGTAGATTCTCCTTCAAAAGACTGATCAGTATATACAAAATAATGATTAGGATGAAGATCTTGATGAATCAACCACTGAGTATGCCGAGATTGAGCTTCTTAAGGGGCTTCTTCTTATTATTATTCTGTGATATGCTGAAGCTATTGTACCGCAGCAGTAACAGCCTGGACTTGCTAAACCCAAAGACTAAATTATTGCAGATTAATTACAATCGAAGGTTGAGCATTCTTCGATGCATCTCCTGGAGAAGATGGTGTGGATAAAGGGTGATTCTATACCTTTTTGTTCACTATTTCAATAAAAATCTTTTGGGCAAATCCCTTCCTCTAGCATCAATCTGTTGCTGTAAGGCTCTAGAGAAAAAATGATGAGGTCGATGTTGAATCAAGTTGGAGAGCTGCTAAGAGTCAGACTGATGTAGGCTACGAGTGGATCTATAAAAAAAAACCTAGAACTGGTGTGGTACCCTCTGATTTAAGATCTTTCGATACTTAAGTCAGTCAGAGACTTGAGAATAGATAGTGAAAATAGAGAAAATGAAAGACAATGAGAGAAGTTTTGAGTGAAAAGAGTGAGAGTTTTTGATTCCTTTCAATGGAGGAAAGAGTTCAGCAGAGTCTGGGCTCTCTGAATTATGACCTATCTTTCAGAGCAATTCAGAGAGTACCTTACCTCTCTTTATATAGAGAGGATTCACTTAGGCCATTAGACTATTAAGAGAGTTTGTTAGGTCATTCAAAATTTGTTAGGCCATTAGTTTGTTATAACAAAATAGCCAGCTGTATGGAGATCGTGGACTGTTTGGCCACGTGATGATCAGCTGTAGTATAGCTGGAAGATAGTTATTGTAGAGTTGGACGACAGCTGTAATAGAGATATAGAGTAATTATCTTTATTCTTGATTAGATCGATTCCTGACTGATGTCCCTTGTAGCAGATCGGACAAAGGCTAAGCTAATCATAGTACTCTGTTAAAATCCAATCCAAATCAATTCAGATCAGCACAAAACCGATCTAAGAGTTAAACCAGATCGATATTTTATCGATCTGATCCAGAAGTTGATGTGGTTTTCAGATAATTCTTTCTGATTCTAGCATATGGCCAGAGGTTATTTAACTGTACCAACACATCCCAAACATTAGATCATTAAACAATTACTTTCACCTATCCAAAAAAATAGCATAAATATTGGGCATAATTTCTTTCAGACAAAATTTTGCTGAATTGTACTCCATTATTCTTTATAGGACCATTTATGTTCGAAATTCCATCTCTTTTGCCTAATTGTTGCATAAGGTATATACTGAATTACTACTATGCTCCTATCTTCGACATGAAGATAGAGATATGAAAGATAATTCTAATTATTTAATTATAATTATCATAATTATATGTTAAAATTAAAATAATTAGTAAAAATTTAATAGTATATGATTAATACTATATATAAAAATATATATACAATATAAATAAAAATGTAATGAAATATTATAGTTTTATCAAAAGAATAATGAGGGGCAATTTTATTGTTGCAAGAAATCCATCCACCAATGCTTCACATCTCAATGGATTTACCATTGCTGGAACAAACTCTAAGATGCTTTATTAGGTTATAATGGAGGGAGGAGGGCTTCAAAATTTTAAAAACATATTAGAGTATATAACTTCATATTGTTGAATTTGTGTCCTAGAAGCCAATTGTTGGCTGACATATTATGTAATTCTAGGGCCTAAACTTGTATTTGTAATCTTTTTATTATTAATAAAAGACTTTTCATTCTAATCATGTTTGTGTCTATGATTTGTCCTAAAAATTAACAAAGATAATTTTTGTATATTCTTAAAGAGTTAAGAATTTGAGACATACATTAATTAGTGATTAATTTCTAAATGCTCTCGATCAAAAGATCATCACAGAAGACAGTGATCAATCCATTTGAGATCCGTGCATGGTTCACTTTTTTTGTGGGCAGATGAATCTCGGATCTGTGGTATAGAGACACTGAGGTGAAGGTATAAATAGTTATTAGAGAATAACTTGCATTAGGTGTGACCAACATGAGAACTATATGGATGTCTACTCACTCATCAGTAGTCTTTTCGATGCTGCAGTGATATGAGTGGTTCTTTGACCTGCGATGTCATTGGCTATTCATAGCAAGACTACTGAATTTGACTGCATATTTTTTTGATCCCTAGCCATTCGGATTCTTGCTGTGTATGTTGGCTTCAGTAGGTTCAAATTTGTTGTTTGGAGTAGGATGCACCTAAATAGAATCTATCAATCTTGGTAGAAAAGGAGAAGTCCTATACGATTTGTGAGACTGAGTTCAGAAAGTCTTTGGTCAAAACAAGTGTGAATACTGAAAAAAAAATTTTACAAAATTCACAAATAAACTCGAGTCGAGCCAATCTAGCATATGACTGACAATGAAGTCTGATGAGTTCTTCATGACCTTCGTCAAGTCGGGACTCACGATAGAAGGACTGAATCATATGATAATTGCACCTAGGAGTTCATACTTTCATTCTACTGGATTGTCACTACATACTGCTAGGTGTCACTAGGGGATTGTGAGACTCATCGGGCATCATCTTGATGATCGATTGTCCTCAAAGGATAGAATTAAAAATATTTCAATCCATTGAAAAGAATTTCATTGATATTATGATAGAGATCACAATATATCTCACTACTAGATAGAATGAAACCTATGGGGTCATACATTAAGGGATTTAATCTCAAATTTGTTAATTGGACTTATGAAGTTTCAATTGGATTAAGATTTATTGAAATTCTATTAGATTTATGAGAACCATGCTAGCACACAGTTAAACCTAATTCTTCTCGAGACTTTAATTTGATCAAGTCCATAGTCTTGAACCTAATCTAAATCTATTTGAATTTAATTAGGATCTTAATTATGAGCTCAAAAAGATTTGATTAAGTCAATTAGTTGGCATAATTATCCTAATATTATCTCTTTTTTATCTCTTAATTATCTCTAAGTATGTATGTAGAATAGATGGAAGATTGGGTGGCACCTTCCTTCTCTTTTGGCAAGAATTGGGTGCCAAATCCTAGAGGAGCCTGCCCCCTCTTATGTGGTATGGTGTGGAGGAGAGAGAGGTGGGGCCACACCCCTTCTTATTCAGATAGAAACCCTATTGTGGAGCGCCAACAACTACCTGACATGTATTCCTATGATGCCTCTTATACATACTTAAAGGGGCGGATTATATACCATTTATATCTGATTTTAATTGTAATAAATCAGATTAAAAAGGTAGAAGATTCTTATGAGATAAGGATTTATCATTTTTAAGATAATTGAGTTCCTATTATGTGTCAAGGTAGTGCCTATTTAAAGGGTATGTCTCTAGGATTTCTAGATAATTGATTTTTGGTGAAAAATCTCTCTCTCTCTCCCTTCTCCATGCCTTCTTTCCTCCCTATCTTCTCTTCCACACCCAAGAGTTGGGTGTCCCCCTTTTCCACATGCCAAGAGGTGCTGCTTTGTCTTCAAAAGTAAAGATCGAGGAGAAAAAAAAGAAGACTACTGATCGAGGTGTTGATCCTGTAGTTCAGATCAAGATGTTGATCAAAGTATTCAAGGCTAAGATTTTTTTTGAAAAGAAGAATCTTCTATGAGGAGAAATTAGTTCGAGATCGATCTCAATGGATATCCATAGAGGTCGGACGCATATGCGGCTCGAGCATCTACGAATCCGTGATCATCAGAAGTGGTGAACATCTACCCGCATCAAGGTAAAGAGATCTGATCTCATATTTATATCTAATTTTTAGATTGTATATATTTTTTTTTTCTGAGCTTGGGTAGGATTAGATTTGATCTATTACATGTGGAGGTTAAATGGTTTAACCCATTTATTTTTCACTATAATTTTCAAAGTTTTAAAATCTGCATATGCTGCCTATCCGATTTTCTAACAGTGGTATCAGAGCCACAAATTTTGAAAACCCATATGATCTGATTTTTAGATTAGATCTGAAAATTTTAATAATTTTAATGATTTAAAATTAATTTTATGCTGATATAGGATTGGTATAGGATTTACTCTCTATATTGCAAAAGTTGTCCTAGTACAAGATTGATCGATTTTGAAAATTATTTTTGAAAAAATTAAATCAAATTTTTTAGATCTAAAAATTAGCATATGAGATATGTTTAATTTGAGTTTAGATCTAAAATTAAAATGATTAAAAATTCACATCAAACTGATATAAGGTTGTCCTAATATAGGGTTTATCCTCTATATTGTAAAGGTTGTCCTAGTTTGATGTGAATTAATTTTTAAAAAAATATTTTTAAAATATTTTAATCATTATTTTAGATTTAATTATATATATATTTGATATATATAAATTTAATTTTAGATCTAAAATTTAATGTATATGTGATACATTTTTATTTAGATCTGAAACTACATATATTTGATATATGAAACTAGGTTTAGATTTGAAACAGTTTCAAGATCATAAGCCACTAATTGCATGCAATAAAATATAATCTAAAAATTATTTTTAGATCTAAAATTATGTTGTTGCATATGGGTATGGGATGAACAAATCATGTCTAAGTGATCAAACTACAATTAAGGTCTAATTGATTAGATCAGGCTAGAACCCATTTTCGATTTTGAGCAGTTGATTAAACCTAATCGATGGATGATTAGGATTAGATCAAAGGGGCTCAAAGTCGAGTTTAGTTGTAGTTAATTGCATCGATTCATATTTTGATGTAAATTGATTGACTCAAGATCGAACTTATCTCGTGGTTTGGGATCATTTTAATAAGTTAGCCTGATCGATTCTAATCAACCAATTTGGTATCTAAAGTATTTAGATGGTGGTTATTTAATTAGTTCCATTGTCTGACCTAACCAATTTTGATTGGTGTCTAAGGAAAATAATGGAGGGATCTCCATGCGTCTTAACTTACCTAGCCATCTTAGGAGATTCAGTTTTGTGTTAGGTTACTTGTTGACTCGAGTTCACCCATGCAGACTAGGATGGTTAGACATATTGGTGCTGACCTAATTTAATCAGTCAGATGTCAGATCTACTGATTTAGAAGAGACCTAAATCTAAATCTTCTTATTAAATATTAAGTCTAGAGGTCTTTCATTGTTGTAGAGATGTAGGTACCTTCCTGATGTTGATAATTCTCGACTAGTTACAGTGGTTCGATTGTATTGAGAATGTACAATCACTCTATTGATATTTGATGTCCTGAGATAAAGATGGGATTGGATCCAATAACTGTTAGGTGAGGGTCTCATTAATGGCTTTACGCCTGTTGGTGAATGATGGGTCTGACTTAATTAAGAAATATGTCAATAACTGTTAGGTGAGACCACAGGACTTAGAGACCAAGCTCACTGCATCTTAACTTAATGAAGCAATGGATAAAGTGTTGTCCACTCATTGATTTGTACTCATCAATAACTATTAGGTGAGGTGTGTATAGATTAATGAGATTGTAGTACCCACTTGAAATCGATCGCATATAGATTTTCATTTCTCCACCCGAGGAGTGTGGGAGATTTGAAAAAATAGTGGGAGCCTTTGTTTATTTTTAAAGTTTCTAGAATAAATAATCTTATAAGCATAAAAATCTAACTAGAAACTATTCTCTCTACATATAACCATGTCGAGTTCAAATTTCTTAGCCCGAATCTTCGATACAACTAAGTTGACCGGCACCAATTACAAAGATTGGCTCTAAAATCTAAGAATTATTCTCAATTTTGAAAAACTTACATATGTCCTTGACCAGGAAGCGCATGTGTTATCTACTCGCCCATCTACTGATCAACGAGCAACACTTGAGAAGTGGATGGATGAAGATAACAAGGTGAAGTGCTACATCTTAGCATCCATGTCCAATAATCTTCAGCAACAGCATGAAGATATGAGGACTGTCAGAGAAATACTGATTCATTTGCAAGAGTTATATGATGAACAGAATCGCACAGCTCGCTTTGAGGTCTCCTGAAGATTTTTTAGAGCGAAGATGCATGATGGACAGTTTATCAACGATCATTGTCTGACAATGATCAAGGACATAGAGGAGCTTCAGAAGCTCGGTATGAACATGGACAAGAAATTGTAGGTGGATCTAATTCTCCATTCTCTTTCTGATTCATATGGGCAGTTCATCATGAACTACTATATGAGTAAGATCGATGCTACTTTGTCGAAGTTATTGAATATGTTGGTGACATCAGAGGACACCTTGCAGAGTTCAAGGGGTATAATTCTAGCTATGGAGGGGGCTTCTTTCAAAAAAAAGTCTTCTTTCAAGAAGAAGAAAAAGTCTATGAAGAAGCAGAAGAATGAGGTCAAGCCTAAGAAGCAGGTTCCTAAGAAGGCTGATGATAAGGGAAAGTATTTTCATTGCAACGTTGAAGGCCACTAGAGGAGGAACTGTCTGGCCTACCTGGCAACTGTCAATAGAAGGAAGAAGGATGGGCCTTTTGAAGGTATGTCTCAATTGCTCGTTATCAAAACTAATCTAACAATTTTCTCTTCTTCTAGTTGGGTTCTAGATTTTGGTTCAACTGCTCATTTGTGCACTTCAATGCAAGATCTTGAAGAAGGGGATTGAGAGAAGATGAGATCACTCTCTAAGTCAGCAATGGAGCAAGGGTTGCTGTGGTGACTGTCGGAGCCTACCCTCTGTGACTATCATTAGAATTTAGTTTATTTTTGAAAGACTGTTACTATGTATCTATAGCCAGTAAAAATTTGATTTCTATCTCTATACTGGCATAGGATAATTATAATTTTTATTTTAATAAAAATATATATTCTATTTATTTTAAAAATAAACTTGTAGCATGTGCTTTCTTGATTGACGGTCTTTACCAAAAGTATCTGTGGCACCTTAGGCTAGGCCATATTGGAGAAGATAGACTTAACAAACTGGAGAAAGATGATCTTCTTGGGCCATTGACTTTTAAGTCTTATTTGGTTTATGAATCATGTCTTCAAGAAAAAATAGCCAAGCTGTCCTTTATGGGACAAGGGGAAAGGATAACTGAGATATTAGCCCCGATACACACTGATGTATGTGGTCCATTTGATGTATAGACTATGGATGGCTATATCTACTTTATAACTTTTACTAATGATTTTTCATGTTATGGATTTGTGTATCTGATGCATCGAAAGTCTGAAGCCTTTGAAAAATTCAGAGAATTCAAACATGAAGTAGAAAAATAGATCGAAAAATCTATAAAGATTATTCGATTAGATCGAGGAGGAGAATACTTTAATAAAAAATTTTGGATCTATCTCAAAGATAATAACATAATTTCACAGTGAACACCTCCAGGGACACCTCAGCTCAATAGAGTATCTGAAAGGAGGAATCGGATCCTATTAGATATGGTCCGGTCCATGATGAGCTTCACAGATCTTTCTGACTTCCTCTGGGGACATGCTTTGCTTACTGTGATTCATCTTCTGAATTGAATTTCTTCTAAATCCGTTCCTACCACACTATATGAATTATGACATGGTAAGAAGCCAACTCTTGAGTTTCTCAAGATTTAAGGATGTTCGGCCCATGTCAAGCGACAGCAGGCAGACAAGTTACAGGCTAGGTCCTTTAGGGCTTGTTTTATAGGATATCTTAAGAAAATCATGAGATACTACTTCTATCTTTCTGAGGATCACATTGTGATTGTGAGCCATCATGCTGTATTCTTGAAAAAAGAGTTTATCCAAGATGAAGGCAGTGGGAGGAAGATTGAGCTAGAAGAGAAAGTCTCTGAAGAGCATCGAGTCTAAAAATCTGAACCCAATAATGAGCCAGTAGATATGATATCTCCTCCACCTCGTAGATCAAGTAGAGTCTCCCATCCTCTTGAAAGATATTTAGATATTCTTACAGAAGATTTAGAGGAAGCATTCCTTGTGGGAGATAGGGACATTAAGAATGATCCCAAAACCTACAATGAGGTAATGTTAGATGTAGACTCTAAGAAATGGATGGATACAATGAAGTCAGAAATTGACTCCATACATTCTAATCAAGTTTGGTCCTTAGTAGATCCACTTAAAAGTATTGTACCCTATTGGGTATAAATAGATTTACAAAAGGAAGATTTGGTCGGATGGTAAGGTAGAGACCTATAAGGTACGGCTAATCGTGAAATATTATAGCCAACACGAAGGCATCGACTATCATAAAATCTTTTCATCCGTAGCCATACTGAAATCTATCTATAATCTGCTTGCCATAGCAGCATTTTATGATTATGAAATTTGGCAGATGGATGTGAAAACTGTCTTTTTAAATGGATATCTTGAGAAAAATATCTATATGGAGCAGCCTATAGATTTCACATCCAGTAATAGTGATCACAAGGTCTGCAAGCTACAAAGGTCTATATATGGATTTAAACAAACATCTCAGAGTTGGAACACTCACTTCAATGATGTAATCAAAATGTTTGATTTCATCAAAAAATGAAGAGGAGCCATGTGTGACAAAAAGATCAGTGGGAGCGCTGTCACATTCCTCATATTATACGTGGATGACATCCTCCTGATTGAAAATAATATTCTCATGCTGACGTTGGTCAAAGTATGGTTGTCGAAAGAGTTTGTCATGAAAGACCTAGGCGAAGCTTCCTATATTCTTGGTATAAAAATCTATAAAGAAAGATCTAAGAGAATGATAGGACTCTCACAGCATATGTACATAGAAAAGGTGCTGAAGAGGTTCAGCATAAAAAACTCCAAGAGGGGTCTTTTGCCCCTTAGACATAGCATTCATCTCTCCAAGAAGATGTGCCCTGACACACCTGAGGAGATCCAGTGCATGAGCAAGATTCCTTATGCTTCGGCAATAGAGAGTCTTATGTATGCCATGTTATGTACATGCCCTTGTCGTGAGTGTCATGAGTAAATATCAGATGAATCCAGATGAAGAACACTAGATTGCTATTAAAAATATTCTTAAATACTTAAGAAGGACTAAAGATTTGATGTTGGTCTTTGGTGGAGGATCGGAGCTAAAAATTGAGGGATACACCAATTCAGACTTTATGGCTGATGTCGATGATAGAAATTCTACATCGGATTGTATCTTCTTGTGTAATGGTGGTACGATTAGCTGAAGAGTTTCAAGCAGTCGATCATTGTAGATTCGACCATAGAAGCTGAGCATATTGCTGTCTCTGAAGCTACTAAGGAAGTCTTTTGGTTCAAGAAGTTCGTTGCAGAGCTGGGTGTGATGCCATTAGATGCCATTGCACTGCACTATGACAACAATAACATCATAGCCCTCACTAAGGAGCTAAGATCTCACTAAAAGTTTAAACACATAGAGCGATGGTTTCACATCATACGTGAATACCTCGAGAAGATGTTCATCGAGATACCGAGAGTCGACTCTACGCTGAATGTGGCAGACCTACTGACCAAGCCTCTCAGCCGGCAGAAGATCGAAGCTCAACTTGAGAGGATGGATCTTAGGTATATGGTCAATTGGCTTTGGGTCAAGTGAGAGTTTATTAGATTTGTATCCTAGAAGTCAATTATTGACTGACACATTATATAATTCTAGGGCCTAAACTTATACTTGTAATCTTTTTATTATCAATAAAGAGCTTTTTTATTTTAATTATGTTTGTGTCCATGATTTGTCTTAAAAATTAATAAAGATGATTTTTGTATATTCTTAAAGAGTTAAGAATTTGAGACATACATTAATTAGTGATTAATTTCTAAATGCTCCTGATCAAAAGATCATCATGGAGGACAGTGATTAATCCATTTGAGATTGGTGCACGGTTCACCTCCCTTGTGGGCAGATGAGCCTTGGATCTGCAGTGTAGAGATACTAGGGTGAAGGTGTAGGTGGTTGTTAGAGAATAATTTACACTAAGAGTGATCAACATGAGAACCACATGGATGTCTACTTACTCGTCAGTGATCTTCTCAATGCTACAGTGATGTGAGTGGTCCTTTGACCTGCGATGCCATTGGCTATTTACAGCGAGGCTACTGGGTTTGACTGCATGTTTTCTTGATCCTTAGTCATTCGAATTTTTGCTGTTTATGTTGGCTTCAGTAGATTCAGATTTGCTGTTTTGAGTAGGATGCACCTAGATAGAATCTATCGATCTTGGTAGAAAAGGAGAAGTTCTATGTGATTTGCGAGATTGAGTTCAGAAAGTCTTTGGTCAAAGCAAGCGTAAAACTAAAAAAAAAATTTCATGAGATTCACAAATAAACTCGAGTCGAGCCAATCTAGCATATGATTGATGATGGAGTCTGACGAATTCTCCATGACCTCCGTCAAGTCGGGACTCACGATAGAAGGACTGAATCATATAATAACTACACCTAGGAGTTCATATTTTTATTCTACTAAATTGTCACTACATACTGCTAGGTGTCACTGATGAATTGTGAGACTCATTGGGCATCATCTTAATGATCGATGGCTCTCGAAGGATAGAATTAAAAATATTTCAATCCATCACAAAGAGTTTCGATGATATTGTGATGGAGATCACAATATATCTTACTATTAATAGAATGGAACCTATGGGGTCACACATTAAGGAATTTAATCTCAAATTTGTCAATTGGGCTTATGAAGTTTCAATTGGGTTAGAGTTTATTAAAATTCTATTAGGTTTATGAGAACCATGCTAGCATACGGTTAAACCTAATTCTTCTCGGAACTTTGATTTGATCAAGTTCATAGTCTTGAACCTAACCTAAATCCATTTGAATTTAATTGGGCTCTTAATTATGAGCCCAAAAAGATTTGATTAAGTCAATTAGTTGGCATAATTATCCTAACATTATCTCTTCTTTATCTCTTAATTATCTTTAAGTGTGCATGTAGAATAGATGGAAGATTAGGTGGCACCTTCTTTCTCTTTTGGCAAGAATTGGGCACCAAAGTCTAAAGGGGCCCACCCCCTCTTATGTGGCATAGTGTGGAGGAGAGAGAAGTGGGGCCACACCCCATCTTATTTGGGTAGAAATCCTATTGTGGAGTGCCAAGAGTTGACGCCCCAACTATCTGATATGTATTCCTATGACGCCTCTTGTACATGCTTAAAGGGGCTGATTATATATCATTTATATCTGATTTTAATTGTAATAAATTAGATTAAAAAGATAGAAGATTTTTATAAGATAAAGATCTATCTTTTTTAAGAAAATTGAGTTTCTATTATGTGTCAGGGTAGTGCCTATATAAAGGGTATGTCTCTAAGGTTTCTAGGTAATTGATTTTTGATAAAAAATCTCTCTCTTTTTTCTCCACACCTTCTCTCATCCCTCTCTTCTCTTCCATGCCCAAGAGTTGGGCGTCCCCCTTTTCCATACACCAAGAGGTGCTGCTTTGTCTTCAAAAGTAAAGATTGAGGAGAAGAAATAAAAGGCTGCTGATCAAGGTGTTGATCCTGTAGTCCAGATCAAGATGTTGATTAAAGTATTTAAGGCTAAGATTTTTTGTGGAAAAAAAAATCTTCTATGAGAAATTAGTTCGAGATCGATCTTGGTGGATACCCGTAGAGGCCGGTTGCGTATGCGGCTCGAGCATCTACGAATCTGTGATCATCAAAAGTGATGAACATCTATCCACGCCAAGATAAAGAGATCTGATCTCATATTTATATCTAAATTTCAGATTGTATATATGCATTTTCTCCTGGGCTTGGGTAGGTTAGATTTGATCTATTGCATGTGGGGGTTAAAGGGTTTAATCCATTTATTTTTTGCTGTGGTTTTCAAAGTTTTGATATCTACATATGCTGCCTATCTGATTTTCTAACACATATTTGCCTCTACATCGATTGGAGCCAAAATTGATAATACAATCAATCATAGATCTAGACCATATGTATTTCAGATCAATAGATAGGATCATTATAGAATGGGCTCGTTTCTTTCAATCGAGGGGGAAAGACCTAAATTATGGAATTATATATATATGATACTAGAAATAAAGTAAGTAATAGACTGAGCGCATTAAATTCGGATGATAGTTCATTGGATATAGATCAAAAAATTGTAGAAGGATTGATGAAAATATTTGATGAAGAAAATTAGAATGTCAAGATTTTTAGAATAGCCAGAGATCATTTTCAACCATCTTAGTTTTCGTCTCCGCATCTAAAATTATTGGATAGACGTGAAGGAGATAGTTTGTAGTATAACATATTTTTAGCTTCTAAAATAGCAATATTGATTATTGGCGATTTGGGCCAGGTCAATCACCAGCATGACATCATTGTTAAACATAGAATAGAAGGATTAAGGTGTATCAGTGATCTACACCCTAGCTTTATGGCTATGCAAGATCTAATTTTATTTCCATTCGGTGAAGATGGTTTTAGAATTGGCATCAAATACAAAGAATCTTTGCATGGATATTCAAATATTAGATAATGTGTTACTATGAGAGAATTCTATGCCTATAGAATGTAGTAGAAAATCAATGAAGGAAAGACATTGATAAAGGGAGGGAGATTATTTCAGCAATACATAATTGATGCTTTTTTATATTTTGATAAAGAAAGATTAGATTATATGAGAAAAAATCAAAAAGATCTTCAATAAAAAATTTATCTAGATATTAAAGATGTTATCGTTCATCGTGATGTTGATGGTGATGCAATGGAAAAGAGAATTATTTTACCATTAAATTTTACTGAGAGTCCAAGATATATGATTCAGAACTATCAGGATGCTATTGCTATTTGTAGATAGCATGAACATCCTGATTTATTCATTATATTTATATGCAGTACATAATGGCCTGAAATTTGGGCTGCTTTAGATTTAATTTTCAATCAGAAAGTTGAAGATAGATCTAATATTATTAGTAGAGTCTTCAAAATAAAACTTAAGGATCTGATATCGGATATTACCAAAAAACATCATTTTGGAAGGACGATCATAGGTAATATGCTAGTTTTTTGTTTGAAATTTTATGACAATAATTATAAGCAATTCATTTGATGTATTTTTTTAATATTTTTTTATAATTTTATATACAATAGAGTTTCAAAAATATGATTTACTACATGTGCATATATTACTTTGGTTGGATTTAGAGTATAAATATTTGACAGTAATGGATATTGATTCAATAATATGTGCTGAATTATCTGATAAAGTTGCTAATCCTGTTGGATATGAATGTGTTATAAAGTTTATGATGCATGATCTATATAGATTGAATAATTCGAAATCATTGTGTGTGATGAAAGGATATTATTTGAAATATCTTTCAAAAAAATTTTAAGAACAAACAGTAATAGATAAGAATAGATTTGCTGCTTATAGGAAAAAAATGACGGATGATACGCCACTAAAAATAGAATTATGCTTGATAATCGATCCATTGTTTCATATAATTTAGATTTGGTAATACGATATCAAGCATATATAAATGTTGAATGGTACAACAAATCAAGGATGATTAAATATTTATTCAAATATATTAATAAAGGTGTGGATAGAATAAGAGTTGTAATAATAGAAAATATTTCAGTCCATGACAACACTGGAGAACGAAGTTACGAAGAAGTTGATGAGATTAAAATATTTCTTGATTGTAGATATTTATCAATATATAAAACTATTTGGAGATTGGTCTAATTCGATATTCATTTTAGAGAACCCACTATTGAGTGCTTAGTTATTCACTTTTCATTTATAAATAGTATTGCTTATCATAGAGATCAAAATTTACCATCCATTCTTATGAAGTGAAAAATGTAAACAAAACAATGTTTATAGAGTAGATGCAAACTAATGAACATTCTGAGGATAGTCAGGATTTAACATATGTGGAGTTTTCTATGAGATGGGTGTGGAATCCTAAAGATAAAATATGGATTAAAAAATATAAAAAAATAAAATTGATAGGATCATGTATATTCATCCTAGTTTGGGCAAATTATATTATTACGGATGCTCTTAAATGTGATGAAAGGTGCAAGAAATTATGATGAAATCAAGACCTTAAATAATATTATACATCTTACATTTTAATCTACATGTAATGCACTTAGTCTATTAGGAGATGATAGAGAATAGCATGAAGCATTGAATAAAGCTTCTTTCTGGATAATATCATTTGAATTAAGACAGTTTTTTGTTACACTAATTGTTTATTGTGAAGTAGCAGATCCGAATAAATTATTTCAGATGCATTAGAATAAATTTATATATGATATTATTTATAATTTAAGAAATATATTGGAGCTTCCCAATCTATATGTTCTAGAATCATAGTTAAAAAATCATATTCTATTTGAATTGAAGAAATTATTCAATAAAAATTCTTGTTCTCTTTTGGATCATAATTTTTTAATATCTAATAGAATTATGATGGAGAAAATAAACAACAATTTACTAAGAGAGGAACTCGATTATAATTATAGATTTGATAACAAGAACATTTAGTGTTGGTAGATAGATTAAATGAGGAAAAAAATATTTATGACAGGATCTTGGATGCTGTAAATAAAAATAAAAGTATATTATTTTTGTATATAGTCATGGATGAACAGTCAAAACTTATTTGTGAAAGATCATTATTAAAAATTAGATCTGATAGTAAAATTATTTTGACTGTTGCTTCTTCTGGAATAGCATCACTTTTATTATTCAGTGGCCGAACGGCACATTATAGATCCAAAATTTTGATTTAGATTGATGATTATTCAACATATGAAATTAAAAAAGATACATTGCTCACAAAATTTATTGAATCAATGAGTTTGATAGTTTGGGATGAAACTCCTATGAATCATAAAAATTGTTGTGAAACCCTCGACAAGTCTTTGAAGGATATTTTATAGACGAGGATTCAGATGCATCAAAAAAGCCATTCGATGGAAAAGTTGTATTGCTTGGAGGAGAGTTTAGACAAATTCTACTAGTTGTTGGTCAGAATAGAATAGATACGTTGATATATCAATAAGTCAATCATATCTATAGAACTATCATGTCATTTTTTATCTGAAAAGAAACATGCAGTTGTTGAGTGATGACATGGATGAAGAATCAAGAATATCATTGATCAATTTTGATAAATAAATTTTAAATATTAGTGAGGAAAAAATATCAGCTATTAAATTACATGATAATGAAGAAGCAACTTGGATAAAAATTTTGGATAATCTACTCATAAAAATAGATAAAGATCATGTTCAGCATATTGCTTCTACCAATTTATTCTGATTTTGAGAAAAAAAAACTTTACTGTTCCTATATATTTGAAAGAAAAAAGGATATCATTATACCTATGAGTGAGATGATGAATGAAATAACTATACATCTGCTTTCTTTGCTTATTGGTGAAGAAAAAGTGTATTTAAGTTTTAATACAATATATCGAACATCAACAGATACTACATGCGAGGATATTCTTTATCCAGTTGAGTTTCTGAATTTTTTAAAATTCAACGATGTTTTGCATCATGAATTGAGGTTAAAAAAAGATGGACCGATAATGTTATTATGAAATATAAATTAAAGTATAGGTCTCTGTTATAGTACCAAATTAATAATGACAAATCTTACCACAAAAGTTATTAAAGCTGAGATTATTATGGGTGCTAACATCGGTGTCAGAATTTATATTCCTCGCATTATAATGCAAGTAAAGGAAACAAAATGGTCATTTATTTTTAAAAAGAGATAATTTTTGATTAAGCTTTGCTATGCCATGATCATTAACAAAAGTCAAGATCAAACATTAAATAAAGTTAGATTATATTTATCTAATCCAATATTTAGTCATGGTCAACTTTATTTTGCACTCTGCATGTCACCTCACACCAAGGTCTCAAGATTTAGATAAAAAATGAGCATATAGAATACAAAGATTATACAAATAATATTATCTATAAAAAAAAATTTTGAACCTACCTCAAGATATTTTTATGGCATTTAATAATATACTATATACTTATATAATTATATAATCATCTATATCATAACATTTTGTGGTTGCTTTTATAAATATATATATATATATATATATATATATATATATTTACATATTTTATTTTTCCATGCAGGGTGATTAAAAATATGGAATATAATATGCTGTTAGATTTATCGTTAGAAAAATGAAACAAGAAAGTAAACATTAGGATTGCAAGAATTTGGGATTCGATAAATCTCAATGCTGATGATCAGTTACTAAGCATTGATTGTATCTTCATCTGTGAAAAGATTATAATAAATATCTATTTTTTCATTAATTTTGATATATATATATGCTATTGATTTATTTTCAATAAATTGATTTCATATAGAAAAATACTATTCAAGCATCAATTTGTAGAGAAGATTCAGTACAATTCAAGACTATCCTCATTGAAGAAAATATCTATTTTATTAGAAGATTCAATGTTGCACAATACAAAAAAAAATTCAAAGCTACTATGCATAGATATATTATCTACATTAATAAATGGATGATTATGCAAAAAATTGATGATCCTGGCTATCCTATATCTCTTCAAAAATTTAATTTTATTGATTTCAATAAATTATTGGCTTGAAATCCTAATGATCTTCATTTGATTGGTATGTATAAATTTTATTTGCTACAACTTATGATTCTTCGAGAAAATATTTTTACTATATTGATCGAATTGTTTTCAAATATTATTGGTCATAAAGTGACTGTTGGATCTCTTGAACAAATATATATCAGACAAAAGTTAGTTAATAGAAGAAATTTAGAAATTAAAAAATTTAAGGTAACATATATAATCTCAATTTATCTTCCAATGATCATATGGAATATTATTATTTAATTATATATAACTATTTTATAGTATGCAGAGACTATCTATTATCTTTTGGACTAAATTTGCTAAAAAGATTAATCAAAATACTATTCGATAAAAAGAAAAAAAAGATCGATTATTTTCATTTTTATGGGAATGATTGTAAAAACTGTTGTCTCTAAGAATGATTTTGATGATCATAAAATATTAGAGCATAATTCAGTACTAATATTTTTCAAAGATGTCAAAGAATGTTTTTGCAGAGGAAAAAGATCGTTGAAAGACTCCGAATACAATTAAAGATTAATTGAGTCAAGAGAAACTGATTTTGAAGAGCATTAGCATAAGAAAAATTATCTCAAAGAATTCGAGCTAACCCACCCAAAAATTGAATCGACTCTGGCACGGTACGCATCTACTGTTTTGGCCTGGCATGCAGCTTAGCCGGATAAAAATAGATCCAAGCTGGCTCTCTCAAGGTGACAGAGAAGCAGTTTTTGGATTTTGCAAGTTGAGCCAACTCAAAACAAGATCCGAGCCGACTCTCTCAGGTCAACAAAAAGATGGTTTATCAAGCATACAGTTCGAGCCAGCTCGAAGCAAAATTCGAGCTAGCTCTCTTAGTCAACAGAAAGGCAAAATTTTTATTTCTACTATTCAAGCCAGCTCAAAATAAGATCAAGCTAGCTCTCTCAGTGAAATAAAATATTGATTTTTTGAGAACTGCCATTCGAGCCGACTTGAGGTCAATTCGAGCTGACTCGACACTGTCTGACAAATGCAACAGCTAGTTCTGCAAAAGTCATTTTTTATCTAAAAAAAAGGTTCTAATGGCTATTTTCCACTTTTAATGATCCAAAATATCTAGAATCAAGTTCAAATCACTCAGACCTTAGATGGAATGGATGAAAGATAAAAAAAAAGCCAAAAAAATACAAGAAGAGCATTGTTCATCTGAAAAAGAGAGAAAAATCTGTATTGATTGCCATCAAGAGTGTTCACCAACCTCCAAACAATTTTCTCTTGATTCTTTAAGAGCATTAAAGAAGAGACAAAGAGCTTTGATTGCAGCCATTCAAGTCCTCAACAACCAAGCTTCAGTGATAATAAATCAACTCAGTTTGAGGAGTGCATTTGTTGTATTTTTTTCTAATTTTTGAATTGTTGTATTTAGTTTTAGTGGGGACCGAAACTAAGGAAAAGGTTGAATCCAGCCCTTAAATTGGATTGGGAGTCTTGAGTTAAGGCTTGTGAAGATTGTGGTTGGTGCTTCTGATTTAAAATCAACTGAATTTATGAATAGTGAGCCCAGTAAAACTATCCAACTATAATCTTGAATACATTATAGTGGCATTCTCAAAGGGATAGCTTGGAGAGTGGACATAGGTGTTAGGAGTGCACCAAACTACTATAAAATATTATGCCTTTGTATGTATGTGTGCCATCTTTTCTTTTATTTGCATACATTTTATTTTGGCTCTCACTGCACTATCCTACTGCATATTCATTTTAAATTTTAAAAATTCAATTCATCCCCGCCCTCTTAGGTTGTCTAGTTGGATAATAATTGGTATCAGAGCTTTAGTTCTCTACTAGTTGTTGATCTCATGATCATGAGAAAAAGATCATGATAACTCAATTAAGAGGCTCACTTGCTGAAGGGCAGTCCACCAATAAGCCATCACTTTTCAATAGGTCGAATTACGTCTATTGGAAAGCTCACATGCGTATATTCATACAAGCTCTTGATTATGATAAATGAAGTGTCATAATCAATGGATTACACACATCTACAATCATTATGGATGGCAGTGCTTCACCAAAGCCCGAGAAGGATTGGGATGAAATGGATAAGAAGCTGGCCTAACTAAATGCTAAGGCAATGAATGTATTATATTGTGCCTTTGATGTCAATGAGTTTAACCAAATTTTTACTTATAATTCAGCAAAGAAAATCTGGGATAGGCTCAAGGTAACTCATGAAAGGATGAATCAAGTTAAAAAATCAAAGATTAATATGCTTGTGCATCAATATAAACTATTTAAAATGAATCCCACTGAGTCAATTACTAGCATATTTACACGATTTACTGATATTATCAATGGGCTCAAAAGCCTAGGTAAAATCTATACTTACAGTGAGTTAGTGAGGAAGATTTTCAGATCTTTATCTAGGTCATGGAAAGCTAAAATAACGACTATTCAAGAGGCAAAAGACTTGAACAAGCTACCACTCGAGGAGCTGATTGAATCTTTGATGATGCATAAGTTGGCTATGGGACAGCACAATGAAGATGAGAGTCAAAAGAAGAAGACTATCATCCTAAAGTCTACAGCAATTGACAAAAATAAAAGTCAGTCCTCCGAAGATGATGATGACAATAAGGACATAGCTCTTGTAATCAAAAAATTTAAAAAATTTATAAGAAGAAGCAAGCATGGATTCAAGAGAAGGAACATGACCACAGAAGAGTCGAGCAGGAAGAAAGAAAAAGAGAAGGAACAACCCTTATGCTATGAATGCAAGAAACCAGGATACTTCAAGAAAAACTATCCAACCTTGAAGAAATTATTCAAAAGAACCAAGAAGAAGGCCATGGTAGCAACATGGAGCAACAGTGACAAGTCTAGCTCTGAAGAGGAGCCTCAAAATTAAGCAAACTTCTATCTTATAGCTCTAAATGATGAGGTAACCTCTGAACCTTCCTTAGAATTTATCTTTGATAAACTTTAAGATGCTTTTCATGACTTAATGAAACAATTTAGAAAGATAAGCCTGAAAAAAAAAATATGAAAATAAAAAATGAGATACTAATCAAAGAAAAGGAAGAAACGCTTCAAAAAAACAATAAATTGAAGGAAGAGAATGAAATCTTAAAGAACAAAGTTGACAAGCTAAAATCTTTAGTTGAAAAATTCACATGTAGTTTAGAAAAATTATAAATGATATTAAATAGTCAAAAGAGAGTTTATAAGAAGGGTGGTTTAGGTTATAAACCTAACAATAAACAAAAACTCCTTAAGAACTTTTTTTCTGCATCACCATCCACTTATAGCACTACTCACATGACATATTCAGCTATGGAAGAATAGGACACAAGGTATTTGCATGTAATTCAAAAAAAACTAATGATAAAATAATTAAAAAAATTTAAATTTCAAAAGAAACCATAGTTACTAACCCTAAGGGACATAAGAAAACTTGAGTACCTAAAAAAACTACTTAATTTTCATGTAGAAATGCCTTGCAGCCATTGATCAAAATAAAAGTGATACTTGGATAGCAGCTATTCAAAGTATATAACATATAACAAGGAGTAATTCTTCCTTGAAAAAAAAGAAGGGGGAGTAGTCCCCTTTGGCGACAATAGCAAAGGAAAGATCATTGGCATTAGTAAAATTCAGATTACTCCTTCTATCTTCATTGATAATGTATTATTAGTTAATAATTTAAAATATAATCTGCTTAGTATAAGTTAACTGTGTGACAAAAGCTTTGAAGTAATTTTTAAATCATCTTCACGCATAGTCACTAGTCCCTTTGATGATAGTATCAAATTTATTGGACATAGACATGGCAATATCTACTTGATTGATCTTGATGAGATAGCCATGAAGAGTGGTTAATATCTTGTTGCTAAGAATGCTAAGATCAAAGAAACTAGTTGGCTATAGCATATATATTAGGCCATGCAAGCATGCATACTTTATCAAAATTGATTGCAAATGATCAAGTTAAAGGTTTACCTAAACTGAATTTTGAAAACAATCATGTTTGTGATGCATGTCAATTTAGCAAACAAACTAGGGGGAGTTTTCAATCCAAAAAGATTATTTCAACTTTTAGACCACTTGAACTAATTCACATGGACTTGTTTGGCCCCATTAAGACCACAAGCCTTGGTGGAAAAAAATATGGACTTGTGATAATTGATGATTTCTCATATTTTACTTAGATTTTATTTTTCACACACAAAGATGAAGCTTTTTCTGTCTTTTCAAAATTTTATAGAAAAATTTTGAATAAAAAGAATTCAGCTATAGTTTGTATTCGTAGTGACCACTATACTAAATTTGAAAATAAATTTTTTGAAGATTTTTGCAATGAAAATGATATTGAATATAATTTTTCTACTCCAAAAACCCCTTAATAAAATGGTGTAGTTGAAAAAAGAATAGAACCTTAGAAGAAATAGCCCATATCATATTGTGTGAAGGAAATCTACCTAAATATTTTTGAGCTGAAGTCATAAACATAGCATGTTACATCCTTAATAGAGCTTTAATCCGATCAATTTTAAAGAAAATCCCCTATGAGCTTTAGAAGGGTAGGAAACCTAACATTAGCTATTTTTATGTATTTGGATGTAAATATTTTATTTTAAATAATAAAAAAGATAACTTAAAAAAATTTGATGCTAAGTCGGATGAGGTATCTTCCTAAGATACTCGACATCCAGCAAGGCATATAGAGTCTTCAACAAATGAACATTGGTTGTTGAAGAATCTATACATATGGTGTTTGATGAAACTAACGATTCTTCCTCGAGAAAAGAAGATACTTTTAATGATGATGCAGAGATTCTCGAAAATAGAGTAAAAGAACTCAGCTTGAAGGAGAAACCAAGTCAAGAAAAGAAAGAAGAAAAAGGTAAAGAGCAAGAAAAGGATTCATAAGAAAACACCAATAAAGAGTAAGATGATTTGCCCAAAGAATGGAGGTATGCACACCATCACCCTGAAAATCTCATCATAAGAGATCCTTCTAAAGAGGTAAGAACTAGAGCTTCTTTTAGAGAAAATCATGATTATTTCACTTTTATTTCCTAAATAGAACATAGAACTATTGAAGAAGCTGAAAGTGATCCTAATTGGTTAATTGCTATGCAAGAAAAATTTAATCAATTTGAAAGAAATAAAGTTTGAACATTAGTTGATAGATCTCTTGATCACCCAATTATTGGCACTAAGTGGATATTCAAAAATAAATTAGATGAAAATGATAATATAATAAGAAATAAAACCAAATTAGTTGCTAAAGAATATAATCAAAAAGAAGGAATAGACCTTGATGATACATATGCACCTGTAGCTAGATTAGAAACCATTAGATTACTACTTGCTTTTGCTTATTATATAAATTTTAAATTGTATCAAATGGATATAAAAAATACTTTTCTAAATAATTTTATTACTGAAAAAGTTTTTGTAGAGCAACCATCAGGTTTTCAAAATCATGCTTATCCAAATCATGTTTTCAAACTTAATAAAGTATTATATGATTTAAAACAAACACCAGGAGCATGGTATGATAGATTAAGTAAATTTTTATTTAATAATAACTTTTCTAGAGGTAGTGTAGATACTACATTATTTTTGAAAAGAAAAAAATCAGATTTGCTAGTTGTTCAAATATATGTGGATGATATTATTTTTGGATCTACTAATGAAAATCTTTATCAAAAATTTACTAAGTTGATGCAGGATGAATTTGAAATGAGCATGATGGGAAAGCTAACATTCTTCCTTGGACTTTAAATCAAACAAACGAAGAAAAAAATTTTCATATCCCAAACCAAATATATTCTAGAGATATTAAAGAAGTTTGGGATAGAAAATGTAAAGGCAATTGGCATGCCTATGAGCCCATCTTGCAGATTGGACAAAGATGAAAATGGTAAGACCATAGATCAAAAACTTTATAGAGATATAATTGACTCTTTACTATATTTAACTGCTAGTAGACCTAATATACTTTTTAGTGTTTGCATATGTGCTAAATTTCAGCCTAACCCTAAAGAATCTCATATGCTTGCTGTTAAAAGAATTTTAAGATATTTGATGGAAACATAAAACTTAGGTTTATGGTATTCTAAGTAAATCTCAATTAATTTAATTAGATTTTCAGATGTTGATTATGGAAGATATAGAATTGATAGAAAAAGTACTAGTGGCACATGTCAATTCTTAGGGTTGAACTTAATCTTATAGTTTAACAAAAAGTAAAATTCGATAGTGTTATCCACGATCGAGGCCGAGTATGTTGTAGCTGAAAGCTATTGTACTCAACTTCTTTGGATTAAGCAACAACTGAAGGATTATGGTATTGATCAAAATAAAATTTCATTAAAATGTGATAACACAAGTACCATCAATTTAACAAAAAATTTTATTCAATATTTTAAAATAAAATATATTGAAATTAAGCATCACTTTATTAGAGATCATATTCAAAATAGTGATATTGTACTTGACTTTGTATCAATTGAAAATCAATTAGCTGACATTTTTTACAAAATTATTAAATGAAGATAGATTTAATGTGATTAGAGGTGAGTTAGGAATTTGTGATCCCTTCTAATAAAAATTTTCTTCAATATTTTTTTGCTCATGTTGGTTAGCTTGATCCAAGTTTTTCAAAAATTTATTGAATTAATTTCAAATTTTTATGAATTCAGAGATTGTGGCTTGAGCCGGCTCGACTATGCTATCGAGCTGACTCGACTGTCGAGCTGATCCGAACAAGGCTTTGAGCTAGCTCGACGGTCGAGGCTCAATTTTTTATTTATAATGTCCGACTTTTTCAAAATCCTATTCATCACTTTCGAGCTTACTCCACTCTGACCCTCTCCCGGCTCCAGTCCTAAACCCTCCAAAAATCCCATCCCTCCTTCTACCCTCCAATCCATGGGATTCCCAGCTATGGCACCCAAAACTCGCACCACGGAAGTAAAGAACTACTGAGCTGAGGAATAGCATGAAGTCCATTCAAAGAAGAGATAGCATCGAGGTTTAGCATGCTCCACACCCTCTACTTCGATTTTTGAATCAGATCAAGTTCAATGGCGTCAAGAGCAGTTGCAATGGAAAGAAAGGTCAGTTTTCAATTTTTGGATGAATAAAATTTTTAGATTGGGATATGGATTCAGCAGCAAAGTTGGGAGAAGTTATGCTCACTTGAGGTACCCACTTATTCCCATTCGTCAAAATTTTTTTTAAGAATTTAAAGTTGGATACAGAGTCTATTTGGTCAATGGTGAAAGGCACTGAAATCATTCTGGATCAAAGAAGACTAGGGCATCTCCTGGAAATGCCTTCCTCTGGAATCCGAGCTGATGAGTTACAGAATGATCTTGATGGTATAAGAAGGCTTCTTGGCAAGAATATTGAGGAGAACTTTGATATTCACAATGCCAATCTTCTACCTGCGGAGCTGAAGCTCCTACATAGCATAATTCATAGGATCTTCTTTCTGAGGACTGAGAGATTTGACTAGATATCATCAAGAGATGTTGGTGTGATGGTTCATTTGGTTGAGGGAACAGCAATGAATCTTCCCTTCATGATGATTGAGCAGATGAAGGCTGCCACTGGGAAATCGAAGAGTCAAGCTTGTTTGCCATAAGGAATAGTTTTTACTTTGATATTCAGGGATGCTGGCATTGATTTGGATGTTGAGGATTTCAAGTCACTCAAGCACATAGATTACTATGCCATCCATTCTCTTCACCACATGAAGTTCGAAAAAGAAGGTGATGTATGGATCAGAGAGGTTGAAGGAGTGCAGCCTTATGCTTTTGGATCTTCTTCCTCCTCACCTTCAAAGTCTGCTAAGCCATCCTCCCCTGCACCTGTTGCTGCACTGTCATCACCTGCACTAGCACCGACACCTAGTTCAGTGGCTGGAGAGCATCACCCTAGACCCTCTATTTCCACTCACACACTAGCCATGACCCACAGCTTCTCTATTAACAGAATTATAGAGCAAGTAATGGAATAGGTCACAGAGAAGGTTGGAGCCATTTTTATTGAGTTTCAGCAGCTGATCTCTAAAAAAGTTGCAGCAATGTTCACTGGTCTTCAGCAGCAAATCCTTTCGAGCCTTGAGGAGTAGTGACTATCGATCGAGGGATAGCTTGACATGCTCAGTCAGCAAATCACGAATTTGTCTCAAAGGTTCTAGATTTTGGAGAAGGAACAATATGGGACATCGACGAAGGTGATTGCGAAGGCCGCCAAGATAGCTAGAAGACTTGAAAAAATCGCCATTGCTCAGCGCAGCAGTGCAGAGATCATCATCACTGCTATTCGCAGAGTTGAGGCTCGGCTTGGTCAGCTATGGGCTCGGATATCCCCACCCTCTACTTAGCTTAGATCCTCCCCTAGCCAGCCTCACCCATCCACTGCTAGACACCCCTTCAGTGCCACAATTAGACCTGGCACTGATTTTCCACCCATTCGCTCCAGACCCTTTGCAAGAACCTAGAGCAAGAAACCAGGACCTTCCTCCTCATCCATTGAACCCATCATAGAATTCCCATCCGATAAGGATTAGTTACCTTTAGACTTGGTCTTTATCTTGTTTTGCTTTAGACTGTGTTTCATGTTTCGCAATATAATGAATGTTGTATTGTTTGGTTGGCAACATTTTGTAAACAATACAAGCATGTAGTAATCATTATCTATCAGTGAATGTTTACTTCAGACTTATATTGTTGAATGTTTGTAGTATTTGTACTGTTGATGTTGACAAAAAGGGGAAGAAGGATTGATTGAGCACAAGAATATAAATTTTTTAAAAGTGGACTGATGAAGAAAAAATGATTAAGCATAATTGATGGAAACAATAATCAACACATCAATTGAATTGAGATGTTAATGAAAGTTGAGAATTTTCAAAATTTTCTATCTACATAAATTTCACACAATACATTTATTGAGGGGGAGTTTAAATTCTAATAGCTAATGAAAAGTTCATATATCTAAATTTTGTAAAGATACAACTTTTTCATATAGATTATCAAATCAGAAATTACCTATGCATATAGTGTATATTGAAATGTAAAACCTTGTTACGTTTATACTAATATCTCTTCATTTTGAAAAATTCCTTTTATACATATATACTGCTATATGCTCAATATTTTGTATCATCAAAAAGAAAAAGATTGTTGTCCCAAAAAATGATTTTGATGATCATAAAATATTAGAGCATAATTCGGTACTAATATTTTTCAAGGATGTCAAACAATGTTTCTGTAGAGGAAAAAGGCCGTTGAAAGACTCTAAATACAATTGAAGATTAATTGAGTCAAGAGAAACTAATTTTGAAGAGCATCGATATAAGAAAAATCATCTCAAAGAATTTGAGCTGACCCACCCAAAAATCAAGCCGACTCTGGCATGGTACGCACCTGCTGTTTTGGCTTGGCGCGCAGTCAAGCCAGCTTGAAATGGATCTGAGCCTGCTTTCTCAAGCTGATAGAGAAAAAGTTTTTGGGTTCTGCAAGTTGAGCCAGCTTGAAATAAGATCTAAACTGACTCTCTCAGATCAACAGAAAGATGATTTTTTAAGCATGCAATTCGAGCCAGCTCGAAGCACAATTCGAGCTAGCTCTCTCAGTCGACAAAAAGGCAAAATTCTGATTTCTACAGTTCGAGCCAGCTCGAAGCAAGATTGAGCCAACTCTCTTAGTGGGATAGAACATTGATTTTTTGAGAACTGCCATTCGAGCTGACTTGAGTTTAATTTGAACCGACTCGATGTTGTCTAACAAATGCAACAGCTAGTTCTGCAAAAGCCATTTTTTATCCAGAAAAAGGTTCTAACAGCTATTTTTCACCTTCAACAGTTTAAAATGGCTAGAATCAAGTTCAAATCACTCAGAGCTTAGGAAAAATGGATGAGAGATAAATGAAAAGCCAAGAAAATACAAGAAGAGCACTATTCGTATGAAAAAGAGAGAAAAATCTGCATTGATTGCCATCAAGAGTGTTCACCAACCTCCAAATAATTTTCTCTTGATTCTTTGAAAGCATTAAAGAAGAGAAAAAGAGCTTTGATTGTAGGCATTCAAGTCCTTAACAATTAAGCTTCAGCGACAACAAATCAGCTCAGCTTGAGGAGTATATTTGTTATATTTCTTTCTAATTTTTGAATTGTTGTATTTAGTTTCAGTTGGAGTTGAAACTAAAGAAAAGGTTGATTCTGTTGAAAAAAATACCTCAAGATTCAATCCATAATAAGCTTGGAATGAGGTCCAGGATGACAAACGAAGTCCAACGAGCCCAAAAAAAATCCAAACGGAGTCCAGATGGAGGAGATATGTACAATAGAAGGCCAGCATGGAGGTTGGTATGATCCACGGGCCATCGGAGGGGGCCCATGGGCGGCATAGGTTGGTGGCAGAGCGGGCCAGACCTAACAACGGAGCAGGCATGCGGCCCAATACGAGGGCAGGCCCAGCATGGGTGCACACGAGCATGACCTAATGTGGGCGAGCACACGGGTGCCCAGGCCCACTGAAAGTCACAGTCCATGGTGGATCGAGCTCACAGGTGTGTTGCACGGATCGATCGGGCATTTCCCACCTGATTTCTCATCATCCTCATGGATCGATGGGTAGTTCTCACCCATTTTTCATGATTCACGATGTTTTGGTGGACCAAGGACTAATGTGTTGCATGATCGGATGGTCAACATGGGTCGCGATCGAGATCTGATGCTTTGGCGAGGTTTTGGAGTTTTGGTTGAAATATTTCTCTGATCTAAATCTTGTTTGAGGCCTTTAAAGGCCTTATGGGTGAAATGGCAGTCGGGGTAGCCGGCGTGGTTCGGTAGTGAGCCCTGAGCAGTAGCAGCAGATTGAGTGGAGCTGACAGAGAGTAGAAGCAGGGGTTCTTCAGGTAGAATATCAGATAGTAGACAGCAATTATTTCAAAGGTTCAGGGGATCTCCTAGAGAGAGCTTTTATGAGGAAGAGCTTTTTGTTGAGAGAAAAAGATTGGTGTATAAGGGTTGAGGGTGTGATCTTGTATTGTAAATTTTTTCTTTTCTCATAATGAAGCTTGTATGCCTCGTAGAGGCAAGCCTTTTGGCTGCTCCACGTATCTGATTGTATTCTTATTTTATTTCTTCTTTCTTCCTACTGTAATGCATGGTATAGGATCCTGCACAACAAGTACTATGGTATGGGACAAGCAATCAAATATGCAGATTAGCCAAAAGGCTCGCCTCTACAGGGCATGCAAGCTTCATTATGAGAAAAAAAAATTTATAAAAGAAGATCACACTCTCAACCTTCGTACACCAATCTCTCTCTTTCTAAAAGAAGCTCTTTCTCACAAAAGCTCTCTCTCGAGGAGATCTCCTGAACCCCTGAAACGATCACTGTCCACTATCTGACAATCTACCTGAAGAACCCCTGCTTCTGCTCTCTGTTGCCTCCACTCAATTTGCTGCTGCTGCTGCTCAGGGCTCACTACCGAACCACGCCTGCTCCTTTGGCCAACGTTTTGCCCACAGGGACTTTAAAGGCCTCAAACAAGGTTTAGGTTGGAGAAACACTTCAACCAGAACTCCAAAACCTCACCAAGCCATCAGATCCCGATCGCGACCCATGTTGACCATCTGATCGCACAACATATGAGTCTCCGATCCACCAAATTGCTGTGAGCTATGAGAAACAGGTGAGAAACCGCCCACCGGTCCATGTAGACCACAAGAAACTAGGTGGAAAACATTCGATCAGTCCACACGACACCCCTGTGAGCCCGATCCACCATGGACCATGACTCTCAGTGGGCCTGGGTGCCCATGCGCTTGAATCCAGTCATTGAATTGGATTGGGAGCCTTGGGTTAAGGCTTTTAAAGGTTGTGGTTGGTGCTCCTGATTTAAAACCAATTGGATTTATGGATAGTGAGCCCAGCAAAACTATCCAACTATAATTTTGAATAGTCAATTATAGTGAAATTCCCAATAGGATAGCTTGGGGAGTTGTTGTCCAGCTATGCAACCCAAGAGGGGGGGGTGAATTGGACTTTTGAAATTTTAAAGTTAATTTAGAACCACAAGAATTAAGTAATAATAAGCAAGTTATATATGGTAAGTGATTTAAGTTAAGTGTAAAAATGAGATGCAAGAATGCAAGAAAATAAAAAAATTTAGATAGAGAGCAAGTATGCACACCATAAATAATGAAGATTTATAGTGATTCGATGCCAACTTTGCATCTACATCCACTCCACAAGCTCCTATTTGAGAATTAAAATCCACTAAAATATATTCAATAAGAATATAACATCGGTACCTTTGACTCTAGCTATCCCAAGCTAGAACACTTATTTTTTGAGTACAAGTCAATCCAATACAATCTGATTCAAGGTTCGGATCAACCTATCCAAGTTTTGGAATCCTTCCAAAATTAAAGAACAAGACAAAAATAGAGTATGAGAGCTAATGACAAGAAATATAAGTTTAGCTCTTTTAATGAGTAAATAAAATCTTAAATATACTTTACACAATAAGGAAGAAGCTTTTCTGATTTTTTTTAAGATTGTTAAAGACTTGAATGAGCTCTTGAGAGATTGGTGAACTTGAAATGAAAGCTTCTTTTGTTTGAAGAGGGCTTTTTGCTTAGGGCTGAAATGAATGCTTGAAAATTATATATTTTTTTCTCCTTTAAATGCCTTTATATCTTCAATAGATGGTGGAGAGAAATCTGGGCAGGATTAGAGCCGTTGGAGTACATTAAATAAATATTAAATACTGTCAAAATGAGCTGAAAAATTAGTCATTACGAAAATTTTTCATCATAGGAGTCGACTCATAGGATCGATCTCTACACAGGGGTCGACTCATAGGGTCGATCTCTGTGGCACAGAACAGAAAGTGACTGTTCTGTATCTTTGGCTTGCACAGACAACAGAGGTCGACCCCTAGGGTCATCCCCTTTGGGTGTGCCAGCCAAAAATAGAATGTCATTCAGCCCCTTTTGATAGGGATCGACGATCTTTTTCTTTAAACTTGATTTTCTCTCAAAATATATATCCAAAAAATATAAAATTACCTCCAATAGATCACAAATATTCTATTTTTGCTCTTGAGACTTTCGAATCAGAACTGGATAAAATTATGATTTTGCTCCTAAAACACAATAAATCTTTTTCCAAGTCAAAATCATTAGTAACCCCTCAAATATTTTGTAATCATTAAAATCAATTCATGGAGCAATAATCTCCTCCTTTTTGATGATGACAAAATACTTAAGCAAAAGCAAAATATAACATATATAAAGCATTGATTAAAAATTTCAAATTTATGAAGATGCATCACTTAAATATTATAGCCAATTATTTGAATAAAATACATCATGAGTAGTTTGAAGATTAATTTGAAAATTGCTTATGAGATTATTTTCTTTGACACATTTTGCTTATTGCCCTATTTTATTTCTCTACTCCCCCTTTTTGACAACATCAATTAAGATCTTAAGGGATTTTTAAGAAAAAAAAATGAAAAAGGCTCCCCCTCACTATAGCAATCATAAAGGATATTTCAATTTACTCATATAGAAGATATTGCTATTCATAATATTTCATAGCACATATATGAGGTATTTTTCATATCACATAATTAAGACATTTCAATTGATGCCATTCATAAAAATCAATCCAAATGACATTCATAGAAGTTAAAAGCATATATATATGTATCCAAAATATGACTGAATACTTAAGTGTCACAATATATAAGAGTCAAGTCAAAATATATAGGCCATACAAAAGTCATAGATAACAAAAAATACAACTATCCATGAGTCAATCAGCCAACAAATACAAAGGCCATAAGCTAGATCCTAGACATAAAAGACTAACTATGCTAGATCTAATAAATATCATGGCTAGAGGCATCAAAATCAGAGATATGATGAGGAGTCTCAGGATCAAAACCATAGGTACATCCTCGACCACATCTGCCTCGACCATGGGTAGAAGTACCGGCACGAGCAGAAAAGTGAGAAGGCCCTGAAGCCCGAAAAAATATGGACTATGCTAGGAGAGTAAGTCTGATGGTGTCCAATTGTTCCAAAGCTCTCGACATGGACTGCATCAAGGTACCAATCTGAGTAGAGATAGCCTCACTGGAGTCCCTGAACTCTCTCCTCAAAAAATCAAAGCCACTCTGCAAAACACCTTGAAGCCTAGCCGCCTCTGCAGACAGGTTGGAGACCTCCATGATATCTTCTTACGGCTGGGGATGGGCTAAGACTAATACCTGCCTCTGCAAATCTAAAACTCTGCCCGTCAATCTCAAAATATATCCCTCAAGCTCCTCAATTCATGCAGACTAAGCTGTAAGCATCTGAAAGACAGTAAAGATATGAGGGATCAAGATTTGGTCTGAAACAGCCTGAAATATCATCTTTTGAGTAAAATCTGAGGTGGCAAACTACTGGGATAAAATGGAAGCAACACGCTAGGACATCAACTCAATCTAATCATCTGCAAGTCTGATCTCTGAAGGATCTACTCTGCTCTCTGACTATGGTACAGAAGCATCCCTCTTCACTAACTCTGAGGGACCAGCCTCGTGATCAGACCCGAATAGAATATCAGGAGATGCTCTGTGATCACGAGGAGGTGAAGACAGTCCCTCCTTCTTTGCTCTCTCCTCAACACCTTTCGATCAACCGCCATCAATCTTTGAAAAACTTATGCGATGTAGTGTGTGGCGATTGATGGTGTCAGAATGTGATAATCTGGTGACTGTCTCGCCCTCAAAACAGACTTCGAACCTTCTAAAAACTAGGATGAGTGCCATACCATAAGGCAAGTGAGCCTTAGACCTATTTAGGATCTCCCTCATGGCCTCAATCATCAAAGTAGGAAGATTCAAGGAGGTCTCGATGATCACATGGTACATGATGCATATATCCCTACCAGATAAGAAGTCATGCTTGCCACTCTTAGGGATAAAAAGTTTGGTAACCATGTGATGCAAAAGTCTCTTCTCTACTGAAAGTATCATTGCTTCTAATTTATTTAAATTTTCAGTAAATGCTCTCCCTAAAATAACACTTAGTCCCTCTTCTTTGATTGGGAACTCCATATGAGTATAACCTTCATAAGGCAAGTGCAAGATTTATCTCAAATGCAATAGATCAAGAACAATGTTAATACCTTTCACTGAAGACTTTACTGTTCCATTGTAGTAACTTAAATTCAAATAGAATTCTCTGACCAAATCAACATAAGTATTTTTCTTCAATAGACAGTAAAACTTTCATCTTTGACTTTTAATTTTTGATCCAATTGAGAATTCCTCTTTTTCAAAAAACTTAAAATCTATGTTCTTCCTGCATTCTACTTTTTGATTGGAGAGAGGTACCTTGTTTGGACTGAGTGGGGACTATGAAAAAGTTAGAGCAGGACCTCGAACTAGGGCTAGAGTAGGAGAGGGCTCGGCTGCTATTCTTTTTCCATGCACATCCTCCTCTAACCCACGAATAGACTTTCTTCTCTGCGGTAGCTTCAATTTGGGAGCCATTTCAGACAAGAGAGACTTGCAAATAGCTTAGGAGACCTAATGAGAGGAGAGTGGAAAGGATTTTAAAGGAAAGAACAAAGATTTTGAAAAGATAAACTATCGATTTGGAGAAGAGGGTTTGAAGTTAGGGTAAGCTTGATCCGCCCAAATGAAGAAGAAAAAGAAAAGAAATTTAGTTCCTAAAAGGGCAATTTGAAGGGAGAAACTGGTGGGAAGGGGGATTTTAAAAAAAATTTTGCGGTTGAGAGAGTGGAGAGGGAGGAGATTTTTGTTCGGTGGGATGAGGAAGACGAAAGGCAAAGGGTCGGCTCCTTTACAAATGAAGATTTCTTAATAAAATAGAGTGTCTGATAGATTTTAATAAAAATTACAAGTTTACCCTAGGATCGACCCTATGGGTCAACTCATGGCTAGAAAAATTCAAAAAAAAATGATGAAAAAATTTTGAAAAAAAAATTAAAACTTAAGAGAAGGGTGTCTATTTAAGAGATTGATCATATGAAGGATAGTTTTGAGCTTTTAAGAAAGGAGAGATGAGAATTGAGCTCAAAATTGATTCAATGAATTTTTGACAAAAAGAACTTGAAATCAAAAGGATACTTAAGCTGATGGATCAAGGATTCCTAGTTCTCTCCTGCTTTTATAAAATCTATCTTTACTTAAGGTCTTGGTAAAGATGTCAGCCAATTATTTTTTAGTACATACATAATCAAGAATTATATCATGGTTTTGGATATGTTCTCTTATGAAATGATGTCTAATTTCAATATGCTTTGATCTAGAGTGCTGAATTGAATTTTTAGTTAGCTTAATAGCACTAGTGTTATCACATCTTATGAAAGTTTCATTGAGTTTGATATCAAAATCCTCAAGTTGTTGCTTAATCCACAAGATTTGAGCACAGCAACTTTCGGCTGCAATGTATTTGGCCTCGGATGTAGACAGTGCTACCAAATTTTGCTTCTTGCTAAACCAAGAGATTAAGTTAATTCTTAAAAATTGGCAAGTTCCACTAGTAGTTTTTTTATCTAATCTACATCCAGTAAAATCGACATCTGAATATCCTATTAAGTCAATTGATGAGTCTTTAGAATACCATAATCTTAAAATTTATATACCTTTTAAATATTTAAGATTTTTTTTAACTATATTTAAGTATGATTATTTTGGATTTGATTGAAAATGAGTACATAGACAAATACTAAACATAATATCTGGTCTACTGTAGTTAAATACAATAAAGAATCAATCATGCTTCTATAAAATTTTGAGTCTATATTTTTATCTTCTTCATCCTTGTCAAGCTTACATGATGGGCTCATAGGGGTACCAATTACTTTGGAGCTCTCCATTCTAAATTTTTTGAGTAATTTTTTTGTGTACTTGCTTTGGGTGATGGAGATCTCTTCCTTTATTTGTTTGATCTGGAGTTCGAAGGAGAATGTAAGTTCTCCTATCATGCTCATCTCAAACTCCCCCTGCATGAGCTTAGCCAAATCTTGACAAAGAGTTTCATTAATAGATCCAAAAATAATGTCATCAACGTATATTTGTATAACTAAGATATCATCATGATTTTTTTTAATGAAAAGGGTTGTTTCTATATTTCCTCTTGAAAAATCATTATTAAGCAAGAATTTACTTAACCTTTCATACCAAGCCCTAGGTGATTGTTTTAAACTATATAATATTTTATTTAATTTAAAAATATAATTAGAAAAAGTATAATTTTAAAACTAGAGAGTTATTCTATATATACTTCTTCAGTAATATAATCATTTAGAAAAGCACTTTTAACATCTATTTGGAATAACTTAAAATTTATAAAGCATACATATGCAAGTAAAAGCCTAATTGCTTCTAATCTAGCAACAGGTGCAAAGATCTCACCAAAATTAATTTTCTCTTCTTGATTATAATCCTTTGCAACCAATCTTGCTTTATTTCTAATTACATTTCCATGTTCATCCAATTTATTCCTATATACCCATTTTATGCCAATTACTGAATAATTTTTAAGTCTTGATATTAAAGTCCATATATTATTTCTTTCGAATTGATTAAATTTCTCTTGCATTGTATTTATCTAATTATAATCTTTTTCAACTTCATTTATGGTTTTAGGTTCAAAATGAGAAACAAATACAAAATGATTGTATGTATCTCTAAGTAAAGAATGAGTTCTTACTCTATGTGTAGGATCACTAATAATTAATTCTTTGGGGTGATTGTGATCATACCTCCATTTTTTGGATAGATCATTTATACCTTGAGGTTGTTCTCGTTGTTCTTCACCTTCATCCTCATGTTTGTTTTCATGTTCTTCTTCATTTTGAATTGTTGAGTCTTTTAGGGTGAGCTCCTTCTCCCTTTTATAAGAGGATCTAAATCATCAATATCTTCACTCTTCCTTAAGGGAAGATCATTAGTCTCACAAAAAACAACATGTATTGACTCCTCTACTACTAAAGTTCTTTTGTTGAAAACTCTAAAAGCTTTGCTAGAAGAGGAGTAACCAAGAAAAATAGCTTCATCAGATTTTGCATCAAATTTTTTTATCTCTCTTTACCATTGATCAAAATAAAACATCGGCAACCAAAAATATGAAAAAATACAATATTTGATTTTCTTCCTTTCCAAAGCTCATAGGATGTTTTCTTTAGAATTGGTCTAATTAAAGTACGATTTAAAATATAACATGCCGTGTTAATTACTTCTGTCCAAAAGTATTTTGGGAGGTTGCTTTCACATAGCATGGTACGGACTATTTCTTCAAGGGTTCTATTTTTTTTTTCTACTATCCCATTTTGTTGGGGTGTCCTAGGTGCTAAAAAGTTATAGTCAATATCTTTTTCATCATAAAACTTTTCAAAATCTTGATTTTCAAATTTTGTTCCATGATCACTTCGAATATTTTGAATTGAAAAATCTTTTTCATTAGTAACTTTTCAATAGAATTTTGAGAATACATGAAAAGTTTCATCCTTATGTACCAAAAAGAAAACCCATGTAAAATGAGAGAAATCATCAATAATTACAAAGCCATATTATTTTTCACCTAAAACTAGTAGTTCTAGTGGGTCCAAATAAATTCATGTGCAATAATTCTAATAGCCTAAAAGTTAAAATAATATTTTTAGATTTGAATGAGACTTTTGTTTGTTTACCTAATGGGCATGCATCACAAATTCTATCCTTTTCAAAATTCAATTTAGATAAACCGATAACCAATTCCTTTTTAATAAATTTTGAAAGTGAATGCATGCTAATATATGCAAGTCTACGGTGCCATAGTCAACTAGTCTCATTAATTTTGGTATTCAAGGCTACTAGGCATTGCATGTTTGTCTTGAAAAGATTATTCAAATCTACCATATAAACATTACCATGTCTATGCCCAACAAATTTAATGCCTTCATCATTGGGACTAGTTACTATGCATAATGAAGATTCAAAAATAACTTTGTACCCTTTGTCACAGAATTGACTAATGCTTAATAAATTATATTTCAAACCATCTACTAATAAAATATTTTTAATATACTTAGAGGGAGTGATACCAATGTTACCTATACCGATGATCTTTCCTTTGCTATTGTCTCCAAAGGTGACCATCCCTCCATCTTTTGCATCAAGTGCGATGAATTGGGATTCATTATCGATCATGTGTCTTGAGCACCTGCTATCAAGATATCATTTCTGATTTATTCCTTGGGATGCAAGACACATCTATATACAAAAATCAAGTTTTGACTTTAGGTACCCAAGTTTTTCTTGGGTCCTTTTTGGTTAGTCACAATGATTCTTTTTGGAATCCATATTTTTTTCACATTAGAATTTCAGATTTGTTAGAGAAACATGTATAGAATTTGTGTCCTACTTTACCATATTTAAAGTAAGTAATATTTAAAAACTTGTTGCCTGATGAATTCACAAAGATATTTTTCAAAAATTTTTGTTTCTTTAAAGGGTTGTATCCAAGATCGACTTTATCATAAACGGCCTTTTGATTATCAAGTATCATTTAAAGTTTATTTAAACTTGGAGTAAACTTTTCTACTATAGATTTTAACTTAGTAATTTTATTTTTCAAGTTCAGATTTTTTATGTCAAGATCAATTTTTTATTTGAAATAATCTCATTTTCTTTTAATAAAGATTGATTCTTTGATTTTAATTCTTTGTTCTTTACTCCTAACTTCTTTAGATCATCAACTAGATCATAAAATACTTCTTAAAGTTCTTCAAAAGTAAAGTCATTAAGAGTTTCAGCATTTACCTCATTTTCATGTGCCATAAGGCACAAGTTAGCTTGTTCATGTGAATCTTCTTCTTCGAAGCTTGACTTATCACTATCACTCCATGTAGCCATCATAGCCTTTTTCTTATACTTCTTGGGGCCCTTCTTAAGTTATGGATATTTGGACTTAGAGTTTCTCAGCTTTTTACATTCATAACAAATAAGAGACTGCTCCTTATCCTTCTCCTTACTATGCTCCCCTTTTGTAGGTGGCCTCTTCCTCATCCCTTGTTTTTTTTTCTTCAAAAATCTTTTAAACTTTTTAGTGATGAGGGCTAATTCTTCATCTTGCTCTTTATTTTTTGTTTCATCGGATTCCTCATTGAGTTGAGCAGTGGATTTGAGGATGATTGTCCTCTTCTTCTTGACATCTTCTTCTTGATGTTGTTTCACGCTTAGCTCGTGTGTCATTAGTGATCCTAGAAGCTCCTCCAAGGGTAAGACATTCAGATCTTTAGCTTCTTGGATTGCGGTCACTTTGACCTCCCAAGTCCTTGGTAAAGACCTAAGAATCTTTCTCACAAGATCGCTATTAGAATAAGACTTACCAAGATTTTTTAGATCATTAATAATATCCGTAAAATGAGTAAATATTTCAGTTATTGATTCATCATGCTCTATTTTAAAGAGTTCATATTTGTGCACAAGCATGTTAATTTTTGATTCCTTAACTTGATTAGTGCCTTCATGTGTTACTTCTAACCTATCCCATATTTCTTTAGCCGACATGTATGTTGAAATGCGATTAAATTCATTAGCATCTAAAGCAAAATATAAATATTCATGGCTTTAGCATTGAGTTGAGCCATTTTCTTGTCAACCTCATCCCATTCTCTTTCGGGTTTGGTTGCTTTTATACCATCAATTATTTTAGTGGGTGTGTGTGGTCCATTAACTATGATACTCTATATATCATAGTCAAGTATTTGAATAAAAATTTTCATCCGAGCTTTTCAATAGGTGTAGTTTGACCCATTGAAAAATGGAGGTCGGTTTGTGGGTTACCCTCGGCTAGTGAAGCACCAACTTGAGTTACCATAGATCTTTAACTCTTTGATGGTTAAATCAAAGTAGGGCTAGAGCACCGAGCTCTGATACCACTTGTTGCCCAATTATGCAACCCAAGAGAGGGGGTGAATTAAGTTTTTGAAATTTTAAAATTAATTTAGAACCACAAGAATTAAGTAATAATAAGCAAATTATATGTGGTAAGTAATTTAAGCTAAGTGTAGAAATGAGATGCAAGAATGCAAGAAAATAAAGAAATTTAGATAGAAAGTAAGTATGCACACCACAAACAATCAAGATTTATAGTGGTTCGGTGCCAACCTTAGACCTACATCTACTTTTTAAGCTCTTACTTGAGAATTTAAATCCACTAAAATATATTCAATAAGAATACAACGTCGGTACCTCCGACTCTAGCTATCCCAAGCTAGAACACTTATTTTTCGGATACAAGCCAACCCAATACAATCCGATTCAAGGTTTGGATCAATCTATCCAAGTTTTGAAACCCTTCCAAAACTAAAGAATAAGACAAAAATAGAGTATGAGAGTTAATGACAAGAAATATAAATTTAGCTCCTTTAATGAGCAAATAAAATTTTAAATATATTTTACACAATAAGGAAGAAGCTTTTCTAATTTTCTTCAAGGTTGTTGAAGACTTGAATGAGCTCTTGAGGGGTTGGTGAACTTAAAATGAAAGCTTCTTTTGCTTGAAGAGGGCTTTTTACTTAGGGCTGAAATGAATGTTTGAAAATCTTGTGTTTTTCCCTCCTTTAAGTGCCTTTATATCTTCAATAGATGGTGGAGAGAAATCTGGGTAGGATTAGAGCCATTGGAGTGCATTAAATGAGCATTAAATACTGTCAAAATGAGCTAAAAAATTAGTCATTACGGAGACTTTCCATCATAGGGATCGACTCATAGGATCGACCTCTGCATAGGGGTCGACTCATAGGGTCGACCTCTGTAGTGCAGAACAGAAAGTGACTATTTTGTATCTTTGACTTACACAGATAATAGAGGTTAACCCCTATGGTCGTCCCCTTTGGGTGTGCCAGCCAAAAATAACGTGCCATTCAGCCCCTTTTGACAGGGATCGACCTAGGGGGTCGATCCTTTTCTTTAAACTTGATTTTTTCTCAAAATATACATCTAAAAAATATAAAATTACCTCCAGTAGATCATAAATCTTCTGTTCTTACTCTTGAGACTTTTGAATCAGAACTTGATAACATTATGATTTTATCCCTGAAATATAATAAATCTTTTTTCAAGCTAAAATCATTAGTAACCCCTTCAAATATTTTGTAATCATCAAAATTAATTCATGGAGCAACAGGAGTGGATGTAGATGCTAGGAGTACACCGAACCACTATAAGATATCATGCCTTTGTGTGTGTAACATCTCTTCTCTCATTTGCATATATATTTTTTTAGCTCTCACTGCACTATCTTACTAAGAGTTAATTGATTACTTGTGCATATTTATTTTAAATTTTAAAAATCTAATTCATCCTCCTTCTTGGGTTATCTAACTGGGCAACAAAAACTTATAGAGAAATTTTTTTAATCTCCTACAAATTTAGCCACTATAATTAAATTCATAATTTTAAAAGTACTCTATATATTTTTTTGTCTATAGAGAAAATATGCCAATCATCATGTTTGGCCTCAAAATTTTTCTTGTCTCTTGTTGGTGCAAAAATTCGCTTGCGCCGGAGAAGCTGGAGTCGCGGTCACCGTCGGGACCTGCAAAAGAAGTCTAAATCGGAGGTGGGGTTGCTCCGGCAAGACCCTCTGACACTTAAGTCAATTCTCTACCTCAACAAGAATGGAGTGCTCGAACGAAAATTTTAGCAGAGTTTCTAGGTAAAAACGAGAGCTCGAGAATAACGTATCTGGGGCCCCCTTTTATAAGCGAAAGGGGGCAGCAGACTGATAGCGATATCCGTAACCGTCTAGCAGTGGGCTGCCCGAAGTCAGGCGGAGTTTGTTGCGAAGAGCAGCGGAGTGGGATCGTGGCCATCGCCGGGATGTGCCACGTGGGGTCTGTTGCGGGTAGTGGAACGGCATCCGTTGTCGCGACTTGCCAGGAGGTGGGAGGAATCGTGCGGTATCCGTCGCAAGGAGTGGAGCAGCATCGTGATCATTATGGCGATCCGCCAGGGAGTGATGGAGCCGCACGGAATCCATCGCAGGAGGTGGAGCAGTGTGGTGGCCGTTACTGCGGCCTGCCAGAGAGTGATGGAGCCGTGCAAAATCTGTTGCAGGGGGTGGAGCAATGTGGTGGCCGTTACTGCAGCCTGCCAGAGAGTGACGGAGCCGTGCGAAATCTGTTGCAGGGGGTGGAGCAGAATCGTGGCTATTACAGCGGCCCACCAATGGGCCCAGGCCTGTCGGTCGAAGTTCGGCTGGAGTGTCTGGCGGAGAGAGGTGGCTAGCCACCCGTCTGAATGGAGCTCGGAGTCCGGCTCCCGTAGGAGCCCGGATGAAGCTCACCAGCAGTCAAAGTCGGGGACAAAGCCCGGCTCCCGTAGGAATCCGATCGAAGTCCACCTGCAATTAAAGTCAAGGGCGAAGTCTGGCTCCCTTAAGAGTCCGGATGAAGTTTACCTGTAAGTGAAGTCGTGGGCGGAGCCCAGCTCCCATAGGAGTCCGGGCGAAGCTTTCCCGCAGTCGAGGTCGAGGACGGAGCCCGACTCCCATGGGAGTTCGAGCGAAGCCTTCCAGCAGTTGAGGTTGGGGACGAAGTCTGGCTCCCATAGGAGTCCGGACGAAGCCTGCCTGCAGCTGGAGTCGGAGACGAGATCTGGCTCCCGTAGGAGTCCGGTCGAAGTCCACCTGCAATCAAGGTCAGGGACGAAGCCCGGCTCCCGTAGGAGTCCAGACGAAGCCTGCCTACAGCTGGAGTTGGAGACGAGATCTGGCTCCCGTAGGAGTCCAGTCGAAGTCCACCTGCAATCAAGGTCAGGGACGAAGCCCAGCTCCCGTAGGAGTCCAGATGAAGCCTGCCTGCAGCTGGAGTCGGAGACGAGATCTGGCTCCCGTAGGAGTCTGGTCGAAGTCCACCTACAATCAAGGTCAAGGGCGAAGTCCGGCTCCCTTAAGAGTCCGGACGAAGTTTACCTGTAAGTGAAGTCGTGGGCGGAACCCGGCTCCCATAGGAGTCCGGGGGAAGCCTTCCCGCAGTCGAGGTCGAGGACAGAGCCTGGCTCCCATGGGAGTCCGGGCGAAGCCTTCCAGCAGTTGAGGTTGGGGACGAAGTCTGGCTCCCGTAGGAGTCCGAACAAAGCCTGCCTGCAGCTGGAGTCAGAGATGAGATCTGGCTCCCGTAGGAGTCCGATCGAAGTCCACCTGCAATCAAGGTCAGGGACGAAGCCCGACTCCCGTAGGAGTCTGGACGAAGCCTGCCTGCAGCTGGAGTCAGAGACGAGATCTGGCTCCCATAGGAGTCTGGTCGAAGTCCACCTGCAATCAAGGTCAGGGACGAAGCCCGGCTCCCATAGGAGTCCGGACGAAGCCTGCCTGCAGCTGGAGTCGGAGACGAGATCTGGCTCCCGTAGGAGTCCGGTCGAAGTCCACCTGCAATGAAGGTCAGGGACGAAGCTCGGCTCCCATAGGAGTCCGGACGGAGTTTATCTGTAAGTGAAGTCGCGGGCGGAGCTCGACTCCCGTAGGAGTCCGGGTGAAGCCTTCCAGCAGTTGAGATTGGGGACGAAGTTCGGCTCTCATAGGAGTCCGGACGAAGTCTGCCTGTGGATGGAGTCGGAGATGAGATCTGGCTCCCGTAGGAGTCCGGACGTCGCGAAGAATCCGGTCGGCACTGGCGGCGTCCTGCTCGTCAACAAAACTTGAGAGTGTGGCGGAGGCTCGACCGTCGGGAGGTTTGAAGAGACGTTGCCGAAGGTCGAAAGTCAGTTGGATCCCCGAAGGGTCACTCCCATCACGAACTTCGGCTAGGGGGTATTTTATACCCAACATCTCTAAAAATACAAGAGATAGAAGAGTATTGAAGCATGTTAGAATATTGGCTTTTTTTCAATACTATATTCTATGAAAAAATAAAGTATTTGTTATGATATAAATATGATTACAAATTTTGATGCAAGATAAAAAATGCCAATTTCACAGATTGAATTTGTAGAGCAAGAGCCCTACACTATTATTCATTCATATGATGAGAAAATTATCAATAGGAAAATAATAGATGAATTATTTTTGGATGAATTATTGAGGTTGGGCCGACAAGAGTTTCAGGTATAAGATGAATTGATCGAATAAATAAAATGTAGTTACATTTAATACTTGAATAAATTTTTTTACCTTTTTAAGGAGCAAAATTCACATGTAAAGTCACTATAAAAGAAATCGATACATCTTATGGATGATGATACAAAACATGTTATGTTGGAAATTGTGTCTTAAAGTCAATCATTTGATGATTGTGCTAATTATAAATATATATGAATTGATAAATAATAAAAGTTATTTGATATTTTTTATCATAAGGATACATCTTCTAATGAACTTCTATATTGTGATGAAGTTCTTCAAACTACTTTGATCAATAAAGGAAGACTTATCTCATAGTCCTTAAATTGATTTGTGACCAAACGGTATGCTATTACTAGAACGATAGCGATATCAAGTGTATGTCGTTGTGTGCCATATGCGTTGGTTATCCTCGTAACTAAATGGTATGAAGATACTGATATGATATGCAGATGAGATGTAGGAGTACATCATCACTGAACGTGACCAACTGTGGAGCACTCTGTTGTCAAGGGTAGCTCACGAAAGGTATGGGTATAAGTGTCCCTCCGACCTGAGATCACCATAGTGACTTGCAAGCAACTCACTGTACTTTGATGTCAGACTAACTCAGCTTTTAATTCAGTGATGAAAGATTTTTGGGTATAGTCAAATACTTGTCAAGTCGGTGCATGAGTCAAGATGAGATTGACCCCTCCAAATTAGTAGGAGATATGCATCAGTGTATTTCAATTTAGCAAAATCCGAACCTGAATAATCTATGTGATAGATTTGAAAAAGATTGAAATATAATGTGAATAACTTATCTAGGATTGACAGTTAAATCCTAGGTCATCCTCGAGCATTAGGGTCAAAGGAATAAATTATACGGTAACCATACGCCAATAGGTTCTTGAATGTTGCTTTGCCATCATTCGACCTATCCACACGTCGGGTCATCATTGCTAGATAGTTATATCGATTGGTTCAGAAAGTTATTTTCATGCTACCAATTTATGTTCGAACCTATGGAGTTACACTCAAAAAAAATTTCTGACTGATCATGTGGCTGATCAACAATTAAGAATCATTCAAGGGCTTAATCATCAATTTGATTGATGGTTAATCTTATGCAAAAATTATAATAAATTAATTTATCAAGTATTAGTAAATTAATAAAAAATTAATTAGTAATTAGATTACTGATTAGCTCAATTTAATTGAGTAAAAAAGATTAAATAAAATCTAATTGAATTGGATTCAATTAGGTTTGATCCGATTAGGTTATGAGATGACCCAATCGCTAAGAGAGAATTATTCCTGATTTGATTAGAATTTTAGTTCAATCAATTTTTATTTTGATTAAGATTTGATTAAAAATTTATGAACCTAATTAGATTGGATTTGATATATTTTATTTGGGCTAAATCAGATGTGATTTGGTTTGGATTCAAATGGTGAAACTTAGAGTCCTTATTGGAATAGGACTCTTCTCCCTGTGCCAACCTAGATTGCATGTCATATATCTCCACACACAAAATTATTTTGTGTGATATTTTATTACACCAAAGACCACTTTCTCTTATCTATCTCACATCTAAATTTAATTTGATTTTGATAAAATAAATATTCTATAATTAGATTTCAAAATATTCCTTATCAGGAGAATCTGTTCTTATCTAGATCAACCTCTCCATGCTAATAAATTATTTTCTCCTTATATATATGATATTTTCAGGAAATGTTTTGTGATATATCAGCTGGAGAATTGATTTACCATAAAAAAATATGGGAAGGGGTGTCCCATATTATTTTGGCATATTTTGGAATGTATAATTGTGAAAAAAAAGTAGAATCCTATAAGAGTCCAGGATCATTAGGACTCTTCAACCCACCTCCTTATATGCCTATAAAAGGGGATTTTGTTATTTTTTTTTATATGTAAGATATCAGAAGAGAGCTCTTCATATGGTAGAAGTTTGGGCATGATTCATGACATAAAAAATAGAGAGGAGGGTCCTCTCCCTTGGGGTGTGTGTAAAAATCTGAATTTTAGATTTTTGATTCTAAGGGTTTGGGAGGAGAAAATAAATTAGAAAAAAATTATTTTCTTCTTCATCTTTCTTTCACCTCTCCATATCCTCTACAACTTCAACCTTTGAAAAGATTCTATAGATTTAAAGAAAGGATCTAGATCAGTCAAGAAAAAGATTTTCACGTGAGCTAGTACTTCCGAGAAGATCGATCAGATCAGAGCTTCGAGTGAATTTTTCGTAGAGGTCGAATGCGGGTGTGGCTACAAGAAACCAGCAAGGATCCTCTCTATCATGTCTCTCAATAGTAAAAATCATCACCCCATGATCAGGTATGGAGTTCTAAACTCAGATTAGAAGTAGATGTGATCTACTGCTCATATGCATGTATGCTGATTTTACCTTCAGATTATTTTAGATTTTATATACAGCATAACATATCATAGTTTTTAGAGTAGATTAATTTGATGATTAAATCATATGTATATTAGATTAATTTGATTAATCTAGTTGTCTTCCACTATAATTTTTCGAAAAGTTTCGAAATACATGCATGAAATCGCCTACGCATCTCAACAGTGGTATCAGAGTCAAGTTCGTTATGACATGATTTATGTGCATATTAAATATAAATTTTAATTTTATTTAAATATGATATATAATATTTTGATCTAAATTTAATTAATGGTTGATCGCACAAACTGACATAAGGTTGTCCTGCTGTATGGTTTATCTCTTACAGTGAAAAGATTGTCCTAGTTTGCGCTGATCTTTGATAAAATTTGATTTTATATCATATATATGATGATTATGATCTAATTTAGATAAAATCTAAGATTGTAATCAGATCTGATGTAATTTAGATTAGATCTAAATTTATACATATATGATATGTGATTAGATTAGATGATCTGATTTGTAAGTACTTGGATTGGGTTGATCACCAGGCCGTCTGGTCATAAGAACAAGAAGGATTTAAAAGCCCTCTCTTTCTATTCAATGGGGTGCTCTTATAACGTGTAGGGGTGCCATATGATTAGATCCTAAAAAGAAGAACTTACTTTTCTGTAAAATTTTAGATCTTAAAATCCTAGGTGTTGTTGTATGTGATGCAAGTTGCGAAGAAATTAGTTACATCTAATCTTATTTAATCAAAATTATTTTGATTTAAAATTATAAAAAAGTTTAGATTTGATCTAAAAGATTTTTTAATTTACATATAAAAATTATTTTCAAAACTTTAACCATGTTGATGCGAAACTTAATTGAGAATTAAATATAGAATCGATTAAATCTAAAATTATAATTTAAGATCTAATGACATTCGCATAAAATATGAATGCGTGGGTTACCTTAGATCAAGTCCTGTTAATTGGGTTAGACCTAAAGTTAGAATCAAAAAGTTAATGGACTAACTAGAGAAATTGATTAAATCTAACCAAATGTTGAATTAGATTAAAATCAAAATTTCTCTCGAACCAATATAATAGTTGTAGATGGTCAAGTCCATATCTTTGATTAGACCAAATAGACCTTGATTATAGCTCAGTGGTTGAACCCGAATCATTAGGTTGGTCAAATCAAAATTAATTAATCAATTGGTGTCTAAGGTAAGTTCGGCATTTTGACCGATGATTTTTAATTGAGAGTGGCTAATCTGGCCATTTTGATGGTGTCTGAGGCAAGCTTAGCAGATCTGTTGGGAATAGTGTTCCAAAGCCAATCGTCAGCCTATTGACGGTTGTGCTCATTTTTATATTTGTACATGAATTATGAATTAATAAAAATTATTTTAGTATTTTTTGTCATAAAATATTTCATCTTCTAATGAACTCCTATGTTGTGGTGAAGTCTTTAGGACTATTTAGACTCGACAAAGGATGATCTATCGTTTAGTCCTTAAATCTGTTCGTGACCAAATGATACGTTGTTACCAAGGACGACAACGTTTATCAAGCATACGTCATTGTGTGCCATATAGGTTGGTTGTCCTCTTAACCAATGAGTGTGGAGACACTGGTATGGCATACAGGTGAGATGTAAGGGTACATCTGCACTGAACGTGACTGACTTTGGAGCTATTTCTGCTGTCAAGATTTGCTCCGATGGAATATGGGTATAAATATCCCTCCAACCTAAGACCGCCACGATGACTTGCAAGCAACTCACTGCACTTAGGCACTGGACTACCTGAATTTTTAATTCAGTGACGGAAGGCTGCTGGGTGTAGTCAAGTACTTGACTTATCAGTGCGTGTGTCAAGATGGGATTGACCACTCCAGTTTAGGAGCTGTGTATAGTCAAGTTTCAATTTAGCAAAATCTTGGCTAGGGTAGTCCTTGTGAGGAGTCACAGGACTGTTTGAGTTGAGCACGATTCGGATGATCTGATCAGGGTTGACAGTTTAACTCTGAGTCATCCTAAACACAGAGGTCAAAAGGATGAATTATACAGTAACTATATTCATGTAGGTTCTGAGTGTTGTGATTGTGACTCTTCAATCTATCCGGACGTCGGGTACCATTGCTAGATGGTCACTTTGATTAGTACAGGAATTGGTTCCTGTGCTACCGGCTTAGGTTCGAACCTGCGGGGTCACACACATTAGAGGTTCCTATCTGATCTGATGGCTGATGTAGAATCCTACATATTTGAGACTTAGTGATCGAGAATCAAGATTCTCTGATCATGAGTTCCACACATTATGGGTACCGGAGTCAAGAGTCTCACTGGTTGGGACTTTTCGATCAGGATTACATATCGATGAATTCTGATGCCTGATTGCCCATCGAATTTGGACCCAGTATTTATCAGAGGTTTAATTAATGATTTAATCGATAATTAACTCAATTTGATTGAGTAATTATTTTTGGATCAAGTCCAATTGAATTAGATTCAGTTGGGTTTGACCCGATTAGGTTAAGAGTTGACCTAATCGTCGAGATGGTTTGGTCCCTGATTTGATCATGGGTTGGGCTTAATCAATTTTTGATTTGATTAGGATTTTATTGAGCCTAATTAAGCCTAATTTAGTTGGGTTTAAATTAGTCTAATTGGACTTAACTTATTTGGTTCAATTAGGTTGGTTTAAATAATTAAACCACCTTGACTCAATCTCCATGCGCCACCTCACTTCCATTGCACCCATTTGAATTCATGAGAAGGAACTTCTCATGAATTTTTTCCTCACGCCAAGCCCTCTCCACGTCCCACTTTAATGTGCCATATTAATGGATAAGGATGATTGGTTGGCCATTCAAATTCTAAATAAAGTTTGAATTTGAATGGGCAATCAATCTTTGCACCTTATCCCTTTTTTTACGCCCCATTTATTATATGAGAAAAGATTTCTCATGAAATCACTCCATGCATAATTTAAGCCACGCCTCACACCTTTAGTGGATAAGGGATGAGTTGGTGTCCATTTGAATTCAAAATTTGATTTGAATTCAAATGTGCAATTACTCATCTTTATCCTTTCTTTTGGATAAGACGTTTGACATTGTTATAAAAGGAGGAGAAGAGTGGGGCGTGCAAGATGAAGATTTTTGGAGAAAAATTCTGGGACGTGAGAAGTCTTGTGCATGAGAAGGAAGTCCATATCCTTCCAAGAGAAAAAGAAAGAAAAGAAAGAAAAGTTGGTGCAAGATTTTCGGTGAGTTCCCTAGAGTTTTAGCCTGGGGTTCAGAAAGTGAGAAAGTGAGCTACGAGTGTCGTGAACCCATAAAATCTCAGAAAGATCTTTAGCATCCTCTCAAGCACGTCTGTTGATGATCTGGAGCATCCAAAGAATCAACAGACATCGATCGAAGGAGTTCGATCAGCATCCACTGTCAAAAGGGCTCTACAACGAGCTAGCACTCGTGAGGAGTCGATCAGATCGAGAGCTTCATATGGATGATCCGCAGAGGCCAAACATGCTGTGTGACTGTGTCACAATGATCAGACTCTCTCGAGGGTGATCAGATTGCGGCGATCTTCTACCCACACAAAGGTACTGTGTTCTGAACACATTACAGTAAAGTGGTTACTGTTCGCATTTGAATTTCAAATTTAAATGAATGCATGCTATATATCATATTTAGATCCCAGTATAGGATAAATTTATATTAATTAATTAGATTAATTAATATTTTTCTGCTGTAAAATCATAATTTTGAAAAAATTTTAAAATTATCATTCTACTCCTGCATTGAATTTTTTCACAAATGGTATCAGAGCGGGTTCTTAGATATGATATATATATTTGTATGCGTAGATTAAGTTGTAATCGAAAAGTTTAAACTTCAAATTTGAAATTCAAAATTTAAAATTTGAATTTCGAAAGTTGTTCAAAATTCAAAATTCAAAAATTTAAAATTTAAATTTTGAAAGTTGTTCGAAATTCAAAATTCAAAAATTTGAAATTTAAATTTTGAAATTTGTAATTCAAAATTCAAAATTTAAAAATTTAAAATTTGAAATTTGAAATTTGAAATTTGGGTGAAATTTCAAATTTGAAATTCAAAATTTAAAATTCAAAATTTGAAATTCAAAATTTGAAATTCAAAAATTTAAAATTTGAAATTTGTTTGAAATTTAAAATTCAAAATTTAAAATTTGAAATTTGAAATTTAAATTTTGAAATTGATATATTTAGATATACTTGATCCAAGTAGTAAGTAATCGAATTGGGTTGGTTGCCATGGCCGTCCGGTCATAGGAGAAAAGTAGGGTTTAAGACCCTCTCCTTCCATTCGATGGGGTCTCCTATGATGGTAGGGGTGCCGCTGCAATTATATCCCATGCAGATGAAGTAACGAAAGGAATTAATTGTATAGATTCAATTGTGAAATTTATCATGAATGTGTTAGATTAAATCTAAAGGAATATTCATGATTTATTTTGATTGAGTTATTTTCTATTATGTAATTAGCAATAGGATTGCTATTTATGAAATGTGCTGATCTATTTGCAAAATGAGTCAACATATTTGGTGAACAGAAAATAAAACCTTTCAAATTTGAAAATTATTTTCGAAATGCCAAATCCTGACCCATCAGCCCAAATACTTAATTAAAAGAATTAAGTGTTGTCTAGTAGGTCTAGAATTATGAATTAAAACCTAAGACAATTGCATAAACTTGTGGGTCAATGGGTTAGATGGATTAGGTCCATAATTGGTGTTGCTCCTAGATTAATTTTGATGATTACAAAGCAGATTGAAGGGATACAAATATTTTTATTTGAAAAAATCTTTATGCTCTTCAGGGACAAAATTGTAATTTTACTAAAATCCTGATTTGATAGTATCATTTGGTAGAACTAATGATTTATAATCTATTGGTGAAAATTTTATTATTTTTAGACTTATATTTTTGAAGTTATGAATGTTTGAAGTGCATGAGTCGACTCATGAGTCAACTCATGGCACAATGAGCTGATTGGCACGCAAAAATTTCCCTTGGCACGCTGGATTTTTGGCTTGGCACGACCTATGAGTCGACTCATGAGTCGACCCACAAGGCATGAGTCGACTCATGAGTCGACCTCTGCTGATTTGGGCCAAAAAAATCCAGAAACCACAGTTCTGGCTGTTGCAACAGAAGTCGACTCATGAGTCGACTCCTGAAGCATGAGTCGACTCATGAGTCGACCCCTGCGATGGAAATTATCCGCAACGGCTAGTTTTTTGCCCATTTTAATTGCCTTTTATGCTCCCTTAAAATGCTCTAACGGCTCTTTTTCTGCCTAAAATATTTTCCCTTGTTTCTTAAGGCTTTAAAAGGTTTCAAAAGGTGAAAGAAAAAGGAGATCAACGATATACACGAGAGAAAAAGAAAGGGGATCCACAATCTATACGAGAGAGACAAGGAATCTATAATATACACGAGAGATTGTGAAAGAGAAAAGAAAGAGCATTCAAAAGGGCATTCAAGAGCATTCAAAGAGAGGGTTTTTCAAGCAAATTTTTTCAACCTTGATCAAGAGCTCTTTCAAAGCCTTCAAGAAGTCTTCAATCAAAGTTCACTTTCTCCTCAAGCGTTCATTCAACTCTTCATCCACCTTGAGGAAATCCAAAAAGGAGATTCTTCATTTGAGTAAAGTATTTTTATTGTTATATTCGCTCATTTAAGGAGCTATTCCTGTACTTATTTGTGCTCTAAACTGTCTTACTCTTTGTAAGTAATTGTTCTTGTTTTTGGAGGATTTCCAAAACAAGGGAAGGTTGATCCGAACCTGAAATCGGAGTGTTTTGGGTTGGCTTGTACCCGAGAAATAAGTGGACTAGCTTGGGATAGCTAGTGTCGGAGTTTTCGACGTTTGTATTCAGGTTGAATACAAGTATAGTGGATTAGAATTCCCAAGTAGGAGCTTGGGGAGTGGATGTAGGTGCAAGGTTGGCACCGAACCACTATAAATCCTTGTGTTTATGGTGTGGTTTATTGTTTCTCTTTATTTCTTTATTATATCTTTGCATTCTGGCTTTAGGTAATTAATCTTGAATTAAAGTCTTTCTTCTCATTCATCAAGCTTTTAACAAATACTTTTCATAAGTAATTAGTTAAGCTTAAAATTTTTAAAAACCCAATTCACCCCCCCTCTTGGGTTGCATATCTGGGCAACAAGTGGTATCAGAGCCCGGTGCTCTAGCCCTTCTTTGATCTAACAATCAAAGAGCCAAAGATCTATGGCAACCCATGTAGGTACATCTCTAGCCGAGGGGCAATCAACAAACCGACCTCCACTTTTCAATGGGTCTAATTACACCTATTGAAAAGCTCGGATGAAGATATTCATACAAGCACTCGACTATGATATGTGGAGTATCATAGTGAACGGTCCTCACACACTCATCAAGATTATAGATGGTGAGGAGTCAACCAAACTCGAGAAAGAATGGGATGAGGTTGATAAGAAATTGGCACAATTAAATGCTAAAGCTATGAATGTTCTTTATTGTGCACTAGATGTAAGTGAATTTAATCGCATTTCTACTTGTGCATCTGCTAAAGAAATATGGGATAGGTTAGAAGTAACCCATGAGGGAACAAATCAAGTAAAAGAGTCTAAAATAAATATGCTTGTGCATAAATATGAATTGTTTAAAATGGAGCATGATGAGTCCATAACTGCTATGTTTACTCATTTTACTGATATAATTAATGGTCTGAAGAGTCTTGGCAAATCTTATACTAACAGTGAGCTTGTAAGGAAGATTCTCAGGTCATTGCCAAGAACTTGGGAAGCCAAGGTGACTGCCATCCAAGAAGCAAAGGACTTAAACACTCTACCTCTAGAAGAGCTTCTTGGATCCTTGATGACTCATGAACTTAGCATGAAGCAACATCAAGAGGATGAAGTCAAACAGAAAAGAACCATTGCCCTCAAATCCTCAGCTTTGACTGATGATGAAACGGATGACACTGAAGATGAAGAACAGGATGAAGAGATGGCACTCATCACCCGGAGATTTAAGAAGTTTCTAAGAAAAAGGAAACAAAGAAAGAAGTCATTCACAAAAGGGGAACAAAGCAAAGAGAAAGAGAAAGATCAACCCCTTATATGCTACGAGTGCAAGAAGCCGGGATATTTCAGATCCGAATGTCCACAACTGAAGAAAGGTCCCAAAAAGTTCAAAAAGAAAGCAATGATGGCGACTTGGAGTGCGAGTGATGACTCAAGCTCCGATGAGGAAACCTCAACAGAACAAGCCAACCTGTGCCTTATGGCACACGAAAATGAGGTAACTTCTGAATCCCCTAGTGAATTTACTTTTGAAGAATTGCATGAAGCATTCTATGATTTAATTGATGAATTAAAGAAACTAGGGATGAAAAACGAAGAACTGAAATTGAAAAATCAGTCCTTAGTGAAACAAGCTGAAAATCTTTCAATTGAAAAATCCACCTTGATTCAAGAAAATCAAAGATTAAAGAATGAAATTAACAAGCTGAAACCTATAGTAGATAAGTTCACCTTTAGTTCAAACAAACTAAATATGATTCTTGATAATCAAAAAGCTGTATATGATAAGGCTGGACTTGGCTATAACCCCTTGAAGAAACAAAAATTTTTGAAGAATATTTATGTAAATTATTCAAGTAACAAGTCTATAAATATTACTTGTTTCAAATGTGGTAGAATAGGACATAAATCATACACATACCTTATTAACAAATCTGCAAACACAACTATAAAGAAAATATGGGTTCCAAAAAGAACCATTTTGACTAACCTAAAAGGACCCAAGAAAGCTTGGGTACCTAAGACAGAAACTTGACCTTTGCTTGCAGGTGTGTCTAGCATCCCGAAGAGGAAATAGGAAATGGTATCTTGACAGTGGATGCTCGAGACACATGACTGGTGATGAATCACAATTCATCACGCTTGATGCTAAGGATGGAGGGATGGTCACCTTTGGAGATAATGGCAAAGGAAAGATCATTGGGATAGGTAACATTGGTATCACTCCCTCCAAATACATTGAAAATATTTTGTTAGTTAAAGGTTTAAAGCATAACTTACTTAGCATTAGTCAATTTTGTGATAAAGGGCATAAAGTTATTTTTGAATCATCTGTTTGCATTGTGACTAGTCCTATTAACGATGGCATTAAATTTATAGGACATAGGCATGGCAATATTTATATGGTAGATTTGAATGATTTAGCCAAATTAGACATGCAATGCCTAGTATCCTTGAATGCTAAAGTTAATGAGACTAGTTGGCTGTGGCATCGTAGACTTGCACATATTAGCATGCATTCTCTTTCAAAATTAATTAAAAAAGAATTAGTTCTTGGTTTGCCAAAACTGAATTTTGAAAAGGATAGAATTTGTGATGCATGCCAATTAGGTAAACAAACTAGAGTTTCATTTAAATCCAAAAATACTGTTTCAACTTCTAGACCATTAGAGCTCTTACATATGGACTTATTTGGACCAACTAGAACCACTAGTCTAGGAGGAAAATGATATGGCTTTGTAATTATAGATGATTACTCTCGTTTTACTTGGGTTTTCTTTTTGGCACACAAAAATGAAACTTTTCAGATTTTCACTAAATTTCACCGAAAAGTCACTAATGAAAAAGAGTTTTCAATTCAAAATATTAGAAGTGATCATGGAACTGAATTTGAAAATCAAGACTTTGAAAATTTTTGTGATGAAAATGGAATTGGCCATAATTTCTCTGCTCCTAGGACACCCCAACAGAATGGGGTAGTTGAAAGGAAAAACAGAATCTTAGAAGAAATGGCCCGTACCATGCTTTGTGAAAGCAACCTTCCAAGATATTTTTGGGCGGAAGCAATTAACACAGCATGTTATATTTTAAATCGTACTTTGATTAGACAATTTTTAAAGAAAACCCCCTATGAACTTTGGAAAGGAAGAAAACCAAATATTGCATATTTTCATGTTTTTGGTTGCCGATGTTTTGTATTAAATAATGGCAAAGAAAAACTTGGTAAATTTGATGCAAAATCAGATGAAGCAATCTTTCTAGGTTACTCCTCCACTAGTAAAGCATTTAGAGTTTTCAACAAAAGAACTTTAGTAGTTGAGGAGTCCATACATGTTGTTTTTGATGAATCTAACGATCTTCCTTCAAGGAAGAATGAGGGTGTTGATGATGCAGATCCACTAATAGAAGGTATGAAGGAGATCACTCTAAAAGATTCAGCAACTCCAGAAGACAAGGATCAAGAAGACAAACAAGATGAGAGAGGTGAAGAAACTCAAGAACAATCTCAAGGTACAAATGACCTACCCAAGGAGTGGAGGTATGTTCACAACCACCCTAAGGAGTTAATTATTGGTGATCCTATGCATGGGGTAAAAATCTGTTCTTCACTTAGAGATGTAGTTAATCATTGTGCTTTTGTATCTCATCTTGAACCTAAAACTTTTGAAGAAGCTGAAAATGATCATAATTGGATTAATGCAATGCAAGAGGAACTTAATCAATTTGAAAGAAATAATGTTTGGACCTTAGTATCAAGACCTAAAAATCATTCAATAATTGGCACAAAATGGGTCTTTAGAAACAAATTAGATGAGTATGGAAATGTAATTAGAAATAAAGCAAGACTGGTTGCTAAGGGATATAATCAAGAAGAAGGAATTGATTTTGATGAAACCTTTGCACCTGTTGCTAGATTAGAAGCTATTAGACTTCTACTTGCATATGCTTGCTTTATGAAATTCAAATTATTTCAAATGGATGTTAAAAGTATATTTTTAAATGGATATATTACTGAAGAAGTATATGTAGAACAACCCCCTGGATTTGAAAATCATGCTTTTCCTAATCATGTCTTTAGATTAAATAAAGCTTTATATGGATTAAAACAAGCACCTAGAGCATGGTATGATAGGCTAAGCAAATTTCTACTAAATAATGGTTTTTCAAGAGGTAATGTAGATACAACTCTCTTTATTAAAAGAAATCAAAATGATATGCTAGTTATACAAATTTATGTTGATGACATAATTTTTGGGTCTACTAATGAATCCCTTTGTCAAGACTTTGCTAAGCTTATGCAGGGGGAGTTCGAGATGAGCATGATGGGAGAACTCACCTTCTTCCTCGGACTCCAAATCAAACAATCAAAAGAGGGAATCTCCATCACCCAAAGCAAGTACACCAAGGAACTACTCAAAAGATTTGGAATGGAGAACTGCAAACCAATTGGCACACCAATGAGTCCCTCATGTAAGCTTGATAAGGATGATGAAGGTAAAAGTGTAGACTTAAAATACTATAGAGGTATGATTGTCTCATTATTATATTTAACTGCAAGTAGGCCTGATATCATGTTTAGTGTTTGTTTATGTGCTAGATATCAATCTAATCCTAAAGAATCTCATTTGAATGCTGTTAAAAGAATCCTTAGATACTTAAATGGTACTCAAACTCTAGGGTTATGGTACTCTAAGGACTCACAAATTGAATTATTAGGATATTCAGATGCTGATTTTGCTGGATGTAAATTAGATAGAAAAAGCACAAGTGGAACTTGCCAATTTCTTGGAGTTAACCTAATCTCATGGTTTAGCAAGAAACAAAATTCGGTGGCACTGTCTACGGCTGAGGCCGAATACATTGCAGTCGGAAGTTGTTGTGCTCAAATCTTGTGGATTAAGCAACAACTCGAAGACTTTGGAATCAAACTTAATGAAACACCAATAAGATGTGACAACACAAGTGCCATAAATCTATCTAAAAATCCAATTCAACACTCAAGATCCAAACATATTGAAATAAGACATCACTTTATAAGAGAACATGTTCAAAACAAAAATATAATTCTTGAATATGTTTGCACTGAAAATCAATTAACTGATATCTTTACAAAGGCCCTTAGTGAGGATAAATTCTGTGAAATTAGGAGAAATCTAAGAATTCTAGATCCATATGCCTAAATTTTTCTTAATTTCCAAGAATTGATGTCAAAAATTCTTAGAGCTCAATTTCCAACATCTATCCTGATTTCAAAAGCTCAAGTTTATCATTCTAAAAACTTATCTTTGAGCAAAACTCTTTCTCCCAAAATTTCAAATTTTTCTGGAATTTATTCATATTTTTTCTGAATTTTTGAACTTCATGAGTCGACCCCCATGAGTCGACTCAATGGCAAACTTGTTATTTCCTCAAACTTCCCACGGGCTCATTGTTTTAATATGGGTTGCTGTTCGTGAGCCGACCCATCCGGTCATCTTCTTCCCTCCAAAAGCCATCCTCTCCAATTTTTTTGCTCCATATCCAAGGAACTAGTTCGAGGCACTTCTCCCTCCTCCTTTCCACCAAAAATTGCCACCTTGGAAAGGGATTTTTGTGCTTTCTCCCATTGTTTGGCATGGTTGGAGCGTGCCCTAGCACTCCACCGTTCTTCCCAAATCCACCTCTTTTCTCCACCAAAATCCCTCTTCACTCTCTTGTGATCCCTCCTCCACTCATTCACTTGTTCCTCCAAGTCTCCTTGCCTGCTACTGTAGTGAATATGGCTCCGAAGATGAAGCTTCCCCAAAAAAGAAAGTCAGTCCGTGAGCCTGAAGAAATTGTCCGAAAGAAAAGGCAAGCTGGTCAGTCTTCCACTGCTCCCACTCCAGCTTCAGTATCTGCTCAAGGTCTCCCTCAATCCTCCCTAAGCCCCAGTAAGAATCCTCTATCTGATAGAAAAGTTGAAACCGGAAAGAATATAGATTTTCTGTTCTTTGAAAAAAGAGGGTTTTACATTTGCAATTAAGATTAAAAACCAAGGATGGGGTTTCTACTGCTCCCTTAAGGAAGTCACCTATGTTGACCTAGTTAGAGAATTCTACCAGAATCTACATTATGGAAATGGGTCAGTGACTTCAACAGTCAAGGGTATTGATATTTGCTTGGATTCTAGTATATTGGAAGAAATCCTTCAGTTGCCTAGTGAGGGTTACTCTTATATGGAACTCCCAGTAAAAGAAGAGGGGATCAGAGTTATTCTAGGAGAAACTTATTCAGGGAGTTTAAATAAATTGGAAGCAAAGATTTTGTCCATTGAGATGAGGATCCTGCATCAGATGGTAACGAAGCTCTTCTTTCCTAGGAGTGGTAGGCATGATTTACTTTCCAGCAGAGATGTATGTATCATGTTTCATGTCATCACTCAGACCCCCCTGAACCTCCCTGCACTTATGATAGAGGCCATGAGAGAGACTTTGAACAGATCTAAGGCACACTTGCCTTTTGGTATGGCCCTTACTCGAGTATTTAGGAGGTTTGGAGTTAGCTGTGAGGGGGAGGCATCTACTAAGCTCTCTCATGTGGACACTTTCAACCAACACAGCCTGCACCGAATGAGATTTACAAAGACTGATGGTGGTTGGATCAAGGGATCTGAGGAGAGAGTTGAGGAGAGAGCTGGAGAAAGAGCTGAAGATAGAGCTGAAGACAGAACTGAAGGCAGAGCAGAAGAAGAAGGTCCATCATCTCCTGTCCATGACTTCAGGACAGCATCACCAAATATCCAGTTCATTCCTGATACAGAGGCTGGCCCTTCAGAGTTTACTAGGATGCCCACACCAGTGTATCAGCCAGAGAGTAGAGCACCTCAATCAGAGTTCAGACTGGCTGACGATCAGATCGAGCAGATATCACAGCGTGTGGCTTCTTTGCTATCTAGTCAGTGGAGCAGTACTACTTTTGCACCAGGAGCCACTTCTTCTGATCAGACCATGGCTCCCCACATCTTCACTGTGTTTCAGATGATATCAGATCAGTCCATCCGGATTCAGCAACTTGAGGATACTATCTGGATACTGACTGGCAGAGTTCTTGACTTGCAGGGGCAAGTCCTTGCTTTGGCCCATCCTCAGCCACAGGAGTCCACTATTGAGGTCACAGACCTCATTGCAGAGGCTGGCAGGCTCAGAGGAGCACTGGAGGGTGGATATGAGTTACTGAGGAGAGAGATCCGAGGATCGAGTGAGCATGCATCCACTCAGTTCACTGCTCTACTTCAATCTGTTTCCAGAGCACTGAACGTACTTGATTCCATTAGGCTCACTCTTTCTGTTCAGTCCTTAGCCTCTCAGCGTTCTCAGCCACCCAGTTCTTCTCACTCTCTTGCTCGTGCCAGAGGCAGACGGGGTAGAGGACGCACTTCTGATCGAGATCCATCAACTTCTCATACCATATCTGATGACTCCGATCCATGACTTGTCTTGATCATTACTAGATCCTAGGTGTTAGTGTCTTGTTCTAGGATCTGTATTTTGGGGCCATGTATTGACAATTAGCTGGTTGACTATTATGAACTATGTAATGAAATAATTATGGTTTTATGGTATCATCTTTTACTTATATTTCTACCTTTTGTAATGATGTCGATCATATTTTGGTTATATATATTCTCCTTGTTGAAATATTGTCTTCTCTTTGTTGTTGTTTGCTGTTAATAATTGCTGTATTAAGGAGGAGCAAACATCTGTGATAAATTCTAAAGAGGGAGAAATTAAAAAATGTTTCAGAAAAAGGAGGAGTTAACCATGTTTGATGATGTCAAAAAGGGGGAGAAATTAAAGAAAAAGTAAAATTAAAGAAAAACCATAAATTATGAGCATTTAAAGAAAAAGCAACCCATCAAAAGCAAAACTACAAATTATGAGAAATTAATGAATGAATTGGAGAATTTAAAGAACAATATCAAAAGTACAATGTTAAGTACAATGCAAATAAATAACTTTTAAATTATTTCTTTACATATGCTCTGATTTGCTTTAAAAATTTAAATATGCTCTGATATACTTCAAAATTCTAACTTGCTCTGATACATCTTTTGAAATTTTATTTATCTTGATACATCTTAAGAAATTTAACTTACTCTGATACATCTTAAAATTTTTTTTTAACTTGCTCTGATACACTTGCTCTGATACATTGTAAAATTTTTTTTGATAACATTGTAAAATTATTTTTCTTGCTCCGATACATTACAAAATTTATTTTTTCTCTTGCTCTGATACATCTTAAATTCAAAATGATCTAATACACTTTCCAAATCAACTCTTAAACATGCTTTGGCATACATAATTATTTTTTGTATCAAAAGCATTTAAAGCACATAAGTATTTTTTGCTCTGATGCTAAAACTAAAATCAAATGAGAATGAGCAAATTTTCAAAATACAGCTTGCTCTGATAACAAAAACAAGTTTTCTGTTCTATCACCAAAATCACATAATCCAATGAGCATATCTTCAAATCTTTAAGCAAATGGGTGAACTATTCTTGCATATGACCATTTATATCACATGCCAAAAGAATAATACTCTTTTCAAGCATATAAATCTATAATGCATTCACATAAATATTTTTGTTCAAGTATTTTGTCATCATCAAAAAGGGAGAGATTGTTGCTCCTAGATTGATTTTGATGATTACAAAGCAGATTGAAGGGATACAAATATTTTTATTTGAAAAAGTCTTTATGCTCTTCAGAGGCAAAATTGTAATTTTACTAAAACCCTGATTTGATAGTATCATTTGGTAGAACTAATGATTTGTAATCTATTGGTGAAAATTTCATTATTTTTGGACTTATATTTTTGAAGTTATGAATGTTTGGAGTGCATGAGTCGACTCATGAGTCAACTCATGGCACAATGAGCTGATTGGCACGCAAAAATTTCTCTTGGCATGCTGGATTTTTGGCTTGGCACGACCTGTGAGTCGACTCATGAGTCGACCCACAAGACATGAGTCGACTCATGAGTCGACCTCTGCTGATTTGGGCCAAAAAAATCCAGAAACCACAGTTCTGGCTGTTGCAACAGAAGTCGACTCATGAGTCGACTCCTGAAGCATGAGTCGACTCATGAGTCGACCCCTGCGACGGAAATTGTCCGCAACGGCTAGTTTTTTGTCCGTTTTAATTGCCTTTTATGCTCCCTTAAAATGCTCTAACGGCTCTTTTTCTGCCTAAAATATTTTCCCTTGTTTCTTAAGGCTATAAAAGGTTTCAAAAGGTGAAAGAAAAAGGAGATCAACGATATACACGAGAGAAAAAGAAAGGGGATCCACAATCTATACGAGAGAGACAAGGAATCTACAATATACACGAGAGATTGTGAAAGAGAAAAGCAAGAGCATTCAAAAGGGCATTCAAGAGCATTCAAAGAGAGGGTTTTTCAAGCAAATTTTTTCAACCTTGATCAAGAGCTCTTTCAAAGCCTTTAAGAAGTCTTCAATCAAAGTTCACTTTCTCCTCAAGCGTTCATTCAACTCTTCATCCACCTTGAGAAAATCCAAAAAGGGGATTCTTCATTTGAGTAAAGTATTTTTATTGTTATATTCGCTCATTTAAGGAGCTATTCCTGTACTTATTTGTGCTCTAAACTGTCTTACTCTTTGTAAGTAATTATTCTTGTTTTTGGAGGGTTTCCAAAATAAGGGAAGGTTGATCCAAACCTGAAATCGGAGTATTTTGGATTGGCTTGTACCCGAGAAATAAGTGGACTAGCTTGGGATAGCTAGTGTCGGAGTTTTCGACGTTTGTATTCAGGTTGAATACAAGTATAGTGGATTAGAATTCCCAAGTAGGAGCTTGGGGAGTGGATGTAGGTGCAAGGTTGGCACCGAACCACTATAAATCCTTGTGTTTGTGGTGTGCTTTATTGTTTCTCTTTATTTCTTTATTATATCTTTGCATTCTGGCTTTAGGTAATTAATCTTGAATTAAAGTCTTTCTTCTCATTCATCAAGCTTTTAACAAATACTTTTCATAAGTAATTAGTTAAGCTTAAAATTTTTAAAAACCCAATTCACCCCCCCTCTTGGGTTGCATATCTGGGCAACAATTGGGTTAGACCTAAGGTTAGCTTAAAGAAATGGACTAAATTAGAGTAATTGGTCAAATCTAATCAAAAGTTGAATTAGATTAGGTCAAGGATACTCTAGACTCAACTCCAATAGTTGTAGTTGAATGGGTCCATGTCTTTAACTAGACCAAGATGGACTTAATTCATGGCTATGCAGTGGAACTCTATTTACTAAGTTGATCAAATTAAAACTAATAAACCGGTTGGTGTCTAAGGTAAGTTTGGCAGTTTGACCAGTGATTTTTAAGCGGGAGCTACTCGCAGTGATTTGATCTTTGACGAGTTAATGGCTTATCCCCACCACTGATCTCACTTACCTGGCTAACCTGGTGAATTAGGTTTTGATTAGATCACTTAGTGATTAGGGCTCACCCATGTCATTAGGTAAATCAGTTTGACTATTTAGGTGCTCCTAATGCCAGCTTTAATTAAATCTTTTTTAATCTGACTTGGTGAAGTCGGTGGGAGGATTGAAATTGGCTGGATATTTTCTTCTCATCTATCTTTTAATAAAATCCTCAAAAATTATTAAGTCCCTAAAAATGATTAAGTTATATTGATAACTAAGTCATAGCCTCCCATTAAGTGAGTGATAATGAGTCCATTAGTTTAATAATCATTGGAGGCCCAAAGGCCTGGTGCTTATTGACTAATGGAATTATCATTCATAATATGATAATTTGGTTTGAGTCTTTCTGATGGTGGTCAGGTTGGCCGGCCAAAGTTGGGCCTGATCATTTATTGGTCCGATTCACCAAATCAAATCATGTTAATGGTTGGACCTAACCAGATCTTTTCAGTGGAGGCCAAAGCCTACTGATTAGGTTCTGGGGCAAAATCAATTACTAGAAGTTGTTTAGAGAAATAACTGGTTATGAACCTACCCATAGATGCACATGGGTTGACCAACCAAAGTTGGACTCGTGTGTAGTCTGTGTGGATTCTAGTACCCACTAAGGAATTAAAATAATTCCTCGAATTGGAGGTTGAGGCTACCAGTTCGTAAAAATACTGAGAAAAACTTTAGACTAAAGTTCAAGTCTTTAGTATTTATAATTTATGTACTAATAGAGGTCTGGTTTTCCTTTATGCAGCTATGGCCACTACCCTGTCCCTCCGATCATTATTAGATAATAACAAGCTCATGGGATCTAATTTCAATAGCTGGTATCAAAAATTAAAAATCATCCTTGAACATGAACGGATCCTTTATGTAGTAACGGATCCGGCACCTGAGGAGCCAGCCCTGAACGTTAGAGGGACGGTCCGAGATACTTATCAGAAGTGGTTCAACGATCGCACCACCATTCGATGCATTATGCTGGTGGCAATGAATAATGAGTTCAGCCGCAGGTTCGAGAATGCCCAGCCACAGGAGATGCTTCAAATGTTGAACGACTCCTTTGGCACGCCTAACGACGTTGAAAGGCACAAAACTAGTTGTGCCATTTTCAATGCTCGGATGAGGGATGGAGCCTCAGTCACTGATCATATACTGTACATGATCGAAATGATTGAGCGCCTAAGTAAACTGGGCTTTCCCCTGCACGAGCAGCTTGGCAAGGATGCGATCCTTAATTCATTGCCCAAGTCCTTCCTCCCCTTCCTTACTCATTTTCGGATGACAAAGCCTACAGTGAACTACCACGGCTTGTTGGGGTTACTGCAGAACTTTGAGAAGGATCACCAGCTCCATAAGGAGTCGGTGAATGTTGTGGGAGGGTCGACCCTTTAAGAAAGGGAAGAAGAAGAACAAGAAGAAGAATAATAAGAAGGTGCAGCTGCATGCTGGGACGTCTGCATAGGGTCAGATCAAGAAGCGCAAGCCCGACCAGAGCCAGACGAAGTGCTACTTTTGCAAGAAGCAGGGGCACTGGAAGAGGAACTGTCCTCTATACATTGCCTCCCTGGACCCGAACAGACCGAAGAAGAAGCAAGGTACTTATATGATAACACCTTGCAACTTTTCCATTTGTGATACTACTGCCTAGGTATTGGATACCGAAAGCCCTTATCATATTTGTAATTCGATGCAGGGTCTGTAGGTCAGTAGGAGATTTGATGAAGGCGATAGATTCCTGAACGTTGGAGATGGAAGCAAAGTTCCAGTTCTAGTATTAGGAATCATGAACCTTGTAATCAATTCTTGAAATATAATTCTGAGTGAATGTCACTATTGTCCAAGCTTTTTATTAAATATTATTTCTGTAGGCCTTTTGGCCATGAACGATTATCAATTTTTAATAAAAAAAAATGTTTGCAATATCATTTTGAATGATGTTGTAATATTTGTTGGACAACTTAATAATGGAATTTACTTTCTATCACAACCTGTTAATGTGGTTCAAACCTTCGGTAAACACCTTAGAATAGATAATGTGTCAGAAGTCTACCTTTGGCACTATAGGCTAGGTCATATCAATAAGAATAGGATAAATAGATTGGCTTAAGAAGGAATTCTTGAAATAGGTGATTGTGAATCACTTCCAACCTGTGAGTCCTGTCTTCTTGGTAAAATGACCAAATCACTTTTTACTGAAAAAGATGAGCGAGCTAGTGAACTCTTGGCTCTGGTACATTCTGATGTATGTGGACCCATGAGCTCAAGTGCAAGAGGTGGATATTTCTACTTCATAACCTTCACAGACGACCTATCAAGATATGGGTATGTCTATTTAATGAAGCATAAGTCGGAGTCATTTGAAATGTTCAAACTATTCTGAAATGAGGTAGAAAAATAAACTGGAAAGTATATTAAAACTCTTCGATATGATCGATGAGGTGAATACCTTTCCAATGATTTTCTGATATATCTTGGAGAGAATGGGATTCTCTCTCAGTGGACTCCTCCTGGAACACCACAACATAATGGTGTATTTGAAAGGAGGAATCGGACCTTGTTGGACATGGTTCGAAATCGGACCTTGTTGGACATGGTTCGATCCATGATGGGGTTTGCTGGTCTGCCGATCTTCCTCTGGGGATATGCACTCGAATTGGCTTGTTACCTTCTAAATAGAGTTTCGAGTAAGTCTGTAACCAAAATGCCATATGAGATATGGATAGGACGTAAGCCAGTACTCTCGCACCTTAGGGTTTAGGGATGTCCGACTTATGTTAAACGTTTAATTACGGACAAGCTTGGACCTAGGTCTGACAAGTGTAATTTTATAGGGTACCCAAAAGAGACCAAAGGGTATTACTTCTACCTAACTGATGAGCAAAAAGTGTTTGTCAGCCTTAAGGCAATCTTTTTGGAAAAGAAGTTTCTTGGTAAAGGGACTGTTGCCTCTAAGATCGAACTTGACGAAGTTCGACAGGTGGAAAAATCGACACAAGTTGCTGAACCTGAATCGGATTTGCTTAGATCAGATCCGGAGCCCATTGTTCAAGCACCCTTAATGAGATCTGGTAGAGTACCACGTCAACCGGACAGATACTATGGTTTCTTGGTTCGGGACGGTGATCCTATCGAACTTGATGAAAATGATGAGGATCCGATCACCTATATGGATGCAATGCAGAGACCCGACTCTGAGAAATGACTGGACTCCATGAAATTCGAAATGGAGTCCATGAAGGTCAACGATATGTGGACATTGGTTGACCCATCCGAAGGAGTAAAACCCATAGGGTGTAAGTGGGTCTTCAAGAGGAAGAGAGGCACAGACGGAAATGTGAAAACCTATAAAGCCCGTCTGGTTGCCAAGGGATATCGTTAACGTTATGGTATAGACTATGACAAGACATTTTCTCCTGTGACAATGCTCAAATCTATTCGGATTATGCTTGCGATAGCTGCCCATCTGGACTATGAAATCTGGCAGATGGATGTGAAGATAGCTTTCCTAAACGGAGAGCTGGATGAAGAGGTGTATATGATACAACCTAAAAGATTCACATCCACAGATGAGTCTAAGGTGTGCAGACTACAGAGGTCCATTTATGGACTTAAGCAGGCATCACGGAGTTGGAACATACGTTTTGATAAGACGATCAAGACGTATGACTTCGTTAAGAATGGAGAAGAGCCATGCATTTATAAGTGGGCTAATGGTCCAGTAGTAGTATTTCTTGTATTGTATGTGGATGACATTCTCTTAATCGAGAATGATGTCCCTGCATTACAGAGAATAAAGATTTGGCTGTCGTCACAGTTTTCCATGAAGGATCTGGGAGAAGCTTCCTACATCCTAGGGATGAGGATCTATAGGGATAGATCTAAAAGGTTGCTTGGTTTATCTCAGTCCATGTATATTGATACTATGCTGAAGAGGTTCAGCATGGAGAATTTCAAGAAAGTCTTCTTCCGATAGGCCATGAAATTTTTCTCTCGAAGAGGGATTGTCCGACAACACCTCAAAAGAGAGCGTATGGGTAGGATTCCATATGCTTCGACAGTGGGATCTATCATGTACGCCATGATATGTATACGACTAGATGTGGCATACTCACTGGAGTCGTGAGTAGATACCAATCTGATCCAAGGGAGAATCACTGGAAGGTTGTTAAAACCATCCTGAAGTATTTGAGAAATACTAAGGACCAGTGGCTTGTTTATGATGAATCAGACTTGAGACTTATAGGGTTTACAGACTCTAGTTTCCAGTCTGATCACGATAATAGCAAAAGTGTGTCGAGATTTTTTTTTATCCTTAATGGTGGGGCTATCTGCTGGAAAAGTTTCAAGCAGCACACAGTGGCTGATTCAGTTAGCGAGGCAGAGTATGTCGCCGCATCAGATGCTGCCAAAGAAACAGTGTGGCTAAAGAAATTCATCATCGAGCTCAGAGTAGCACCCTCCCTTGTTGGTCTAGTTTTGCTCTACTGTGACAGCTCTGGAGCCATTGCTCAGGCGAAGGAACCAAAGGCACACCAGCGGACAAAGCATATTCTGCGTCGCTACCATCTCATCCGAAAAATTATGGATCAAGGTGACGTCGATCTTCAGAAGATCGACGGAAAGGAGAACCTGGCTGACCCATTCACTAAAGCCATTGCGGTGAAGGAGTTTGACAACTACAAGTCGAAGATGGGTATTAGACACTGCACTGATTGGCTTTAGGCCAAGTGGAAGATTGTTGGGAATAGTATTCCAAAGCCAATCATCAGCTTGTTGACGATTGTGCTTATTTTTTTATTTGTACATAAATTATGAATTAATAAAAATTATTTTGGTATTTTTCATCATAAAATATTTCATCTTCTAATGAACTCCTATGTTGTGGTGAAGTCCTTAGGACTATTTAGATTCGACAAAAGAGGATTTGTCGTTTAGTCCTTAAATCTATTCGTGACCAAATGATACGTTGTTATCAAGGACGACAACGTTTATCAAGCATAGGTCATTGTGTGCCATATAGACTGGTTGTCCTCTTAACCAATGAGTGTGGAGACACTGATATGGCATACAGATGAGATGTAAGGGTACATCTGCACTGAACGTGACCGATTCTGGAGCTATTTTTGCTGTCAAGATTTGCTCCGATGGAATATGGGTATAAATATCCCTCCGACCTGAGACCGCCACGGTGACTTGCAAGCAACTCATTGCACTTAGGCACTGGACTACCTGAATTTTTAATTCAGTGACGGAAGGCTGCTGGGTGTAGTCAAATACTTGACTTATCGGTGCATGTGTCAAGATGGGATTGACCACTCCAGTTTAGGAGCTGTGTACAGTCGTATTTCAATTTAGCAAAACCTTGGCCAGGGTAGTCCTTGTGAGGAGTCACAGGACTGTTTGAGTTGAGCATGATTCGGATGATCTGATCAGGGTTGACAGTTTAACCCTGAGTCGTCCTAAACACAGGGGTCAAAAGGATGAATTATACAGTAACCATATTCATGTAGGTTCTGAGTGTTGTGATTGCGACTCTTCGACCTATCCAAACGTTGGGTACCATTGCTAGATGGTCACTTCGATTAGTACAGAAATTGGTTCCTGTGCTACCGACTTAGGTTCGAGCCTGCGGGATCACACACATTAGAAGTTTCTATCTGATCTGATGGCTGATGTAGAATCCTACATATTTGAGACTCAGTGATCGAGAATCAGGATTCTCTGATCACGAGTTCCACACATTATGGATACCGGGGTCAAGAGTCCCACTGGTTGAGACTTTTCGATCAGGGTTACATATCGATGAATTCTAATGCCTGATTGCCCATCGGATTTGGTCTCAGTATTTATGAGAGGTTTAATTAGTGATTTGATCGCTAATTAACTCAATTTGATTGAGTAATTATTTTTGGATCAAGTCCAATTGAATTGGATTCAGTTGGGTTTGACCCGATTAGGTTAAGAGTTGACCTAATCATCGAGATGGTTTGGTCCCTGATTTGATCAGGGGTTGGGCTTAATCAATTTCTAATTTGATTAAGATTTTATTGAGCCTAATTAAGCCTAATTTAGTTAGGTTTAAATTAGTCTAATTGGACCTAACTTATTTGGTTCAATTAGGTTGGTTTAAATAATTAAACCACTTTGACCCAATCTCCATGCGCCACCTCACTTCCATTGCATCCATTTGAATTCATGAGAAGAAACTTCTCATGAATTTTTTTCTCACACCAAGCCCTCTCCACGTCCCACTTTAATGTGCCATATGAATCAATAAGGATGATTGGTTGGCCATTCAAATTCTAAATAAAGTTTGAATTTGAATGGGCAATCAATCTTTACACCTTATCCCTTTTTTTACGCTCCATTTATTACATGAGAAAAGATTTCTCATGAAATCACTCCATGCACAATTTAAGCCACACCTCACACCTTTAGTGGATAAGGGATGAGTTGGTGTCCATTTGAATTCAAAATTTAATTTGAATTCAAATGTGCAATTACTCATCTTTATCCTTTCTTTTGGATAAGATGTTTGACGTTGTTATAAAAGGAGGAGAAGAGTGGGGCATGCAAGATGAAGATTTTTGGAGAAAAATTCTAGGGCGTGAGAAGTCTTGTGCATGAGAAGGAAGTCCATATCCTTCCAAGAGAAAAAGAAAGAAAAGAAAGAAATGTGGGTGCAAGGTTTCCAGTGAGTTTCCTAGAGTTTTAGCCTGGGGTTCAGGAAGTGAGAAAGTGAGCTACGAGTATCGTGAGCCCATAAAATCTTAGAGAGATCTTCAACATTCTCTCAAATATGTCTGTTGACGATCCAGAGCATCCGAAGAATCGACAGACATCAATCGAAGGAGTTCGATCAGCATCCACCGTCAAAAGAGCTCTACAACGAGCTAGCACTCGTGAGGAGTCGATCAGATCGAAAGCTTCGTGTGGATAATCCACAGAGGCCAGACACACTGTGTGGCTGCATCACGATGATCAGACTCTTCCGAGGGTGATCAGATTACGGCGATCTTCTACCCGCACAAAGGTATTGTGTTCTGAACACATTACAGTAAAGTGTTTACTGTTCGCATTTGAATTTCAAATTTAAATGAATGCATACTATATATCATATTTAGATCCTAGTGTAGGATAAATTTATATTAATTAATTAGATTAATTAATATTTTTCTACTGTAAAATCATAATTTTGAAAAAATTTTAAAATTATCATTTTACCCCTGCACTGAATTTTCTCACAAGATCCTCCCATCGATCTCACTTACCTGACCAATTTGGTGGATTATGTCTTGATTAGATTGTTAAGTAATTCGAGTTGACCCATGTCATTAAAGTTGATCAGTATGACTGATCTAGGTGTCAGTTCAACTAGCATGACCCTAATCCAATTCAATGACTTGGTGAAGTCAGTGGAAGGATTGTGGTTTACTGGTTAATCTCTTCTCATCTCTTCTCTAAATTGATTAAATCTTTTAAATTATTAGATCCATAAAGTAAACTAGTTATGGAGATAACTAGATCATTGCCTCCCATTAAGATGAATGATAATGGATCCATTATTTTTGATTGACATTGCAGACACCATCCGTCTGGTGTTCTCTCTGAATGATGAAATTATCATTCATCATATAATAACTCTGTTGTACTATCTGATGATGGTTGGATTGATCCAGCCATCCTCGGATTTGATCATTTATTAGTTAGAAATACTGAGTAGGTTCATGTTAATGGTTTGACCTAATCGAAACTTTCAATGGAGGTCCATCACCTACTGAAATAAAATCTGAGATAAAATTAATTACTAAAAATTATTTGAAGAAATAATTGATTGAGAACCTACCTATAGATGTATATAGGTTGATCGAGCCATCCTCGGGCTTGTATATAGTCTTTGTGGATTCTAGTACCCATTAAGAAATTAAGGTAATTTTTCAAATTGAAGGTAGAGGCTACCAATTTGACTAAAATAGTGAAAGAATCTTTAGACTAAAGCTCAAGTCTTTAAGCTTAATCAATTCAAAAATATAGAGATCTTGTATTTTTCTTTCAGTTATGGTTAGATGTATGTTGCTCCATTCAGTGTTTGACAGTGACTAATTTATAAGACCTAACTTTGATAATTGGTATCGGAAGTTGCCAATAGTTCTAGAGCATGAATGGATCCTATATATAATTATGGATCCAACATCTAAAATTCTCACATCCAACACATATGATGCGATCAAAGGCACTTGTCAGAAGTGGCCAAATGATTATATCACCGTGTGGTGTTATTGAGAGCAGCAAAGAACACGAATTTAGTTATAAATTCGATAATACTCAGTGAGAAGAAATTCTTCAAATGTTGAAGGAGTTCTTTCGCACCTTTGAAGATGTGTCTTCAGTGTGACAATAATTCTTTAAAAAAGAAAAAGAGAAAAGAAGATGCAAAAGAGTCATGCTTGGGCTAATAAGTCTGAACTGACAAAAGAGTCTAAGGTTAACCTGGTCTGGCATAGTCTTTTGATCCGAATAGGCTAAGAAAGAAAAATCAGCAAAGGGTTGCTGAACAAGGTATTTATATGATAACACCTTGTGATTTCTCTATCTGTGATATTATTACTTGGGTATTGGATATTAGAAGTCCATGTGAATTATTGCAACGATTTTAAGTTAGTAAAAAGTTTGAAAACTATAAGAGATTTCTGAACATTGGAGTTGGAAGTTATATTCTAATCCTGGTTTTAGAAATTCTCGAGCCTATTTTCAATTCTAACAATATCATTTTAGTGATTGTCACTATTGTCTAATGATTTTTTTGATTTCATTATGGATAATTTCAAAATCATGTGGACAACTAAGAAATGATATTTGTAAATAGTCATAGTCAATTAGTGTATTGTACATAATCAAACAAACTCCTTAAAGTAGATAATATTATGAAAGCCTACCTTTGATAGTTTAGGCTCGATCATTAAACAAGAATAGGATCAACAAGAGATAATTCTTGAGGTCAATGATTGTGAATCATTGTCAACCTGTCAATCCTATCTCTTTAGTAAGATGATCAAGTCACTTTTTACTGGAAAAGATGAACGAGCCAATGATGTTCTGAATCTGATACATACTGATGTATTAGATCTATGAACATATTTGTCATAAATTTGGATTATTTGAAATATTTCAATAAGTCCATAATAAGTAGAAAAACAAACTTGGAAGAGCATTGAAATCCTTCAGTCAGATCAAAGAGGAGAATGCATTTCAAGTAAGTTTTGACATATCTAGAAGAGAATAGGATTCTCTCCTATTGGAATCGACTTTATTGGATATAGTTCGATCCATGATGGGATTTAAAAGTCTGCCAGTCTCCTTTTAAGGTTATGCTCTTAAGACTGCTTATTATGTTCTAAACTGAATTCTGAATTAATTAGTCGCAATAATTTCATATGAGATATGGACTAGGTGTAAGCCAATATTCTCTTACCTTAAGATTTGGAAGTATTTGATTTATGTCGAGCATTTGCAGACTGATTAGCTTGGATCCTGATCCTATATATATTATTTTGTAGAATAACTCCAAAGAATCTAAGGGATATAACTTCTACCTTCCTAAAGAACAAAAGTTATTCAGCATTCGTTTTAGAAAGGGAGTAACTTGGTGATGGTATTGATGCCTTTAATATAGAACTTATGAAGTTCAACAGGTAGAAAAACTGACACAATCTAGTAAAACCATAGAACTGAATTTGATTAGATCAAATCCAAAATTCATTGTAAAGGTACCATCAAGGAGATCCAATAGAGTACTGTATCTGTCAGATAGATACTTCGGTATCTAGGTCCGGGATGTGAACTTATTGAACTCGATGAGAATAACAAAGATCTGATCACCTACATGGATGCCATGCAAAGGTTCGACTCTAAATAATAGCTTGAAGCCATAGATTCAAAATGGAGTCCATGAAGGTCAATGGTGTATGGACACTCGTTGATCCACTCGAAAGGGTAATGCCCATAGAGTGTAAGTCGATCTCCAATAGGACCAGAGTAGCGTGATGAGAAGATGGAGATCTACAAAGCTCGTCTGATTGCCTAAGGATATTGTCAACATTATGGTATTGACCATAACAAGATATTTTCTCTTGTGACAATGCTAAATATTTTGGAGTTGAAACATGCATTTTAATAAGTGATCAAAATGCATGACTTCATTGAGAATGAAGAAGAACTCTGCAAATACAAATGGTTTAATAGTTTTATGAATATATTTCTTATCCTGTATGTGAATAAAACTCTCTTAATCAAAAATGACATTCCTTATATTACAGAAAATAAAAGTTTCGCTATTATCATAATTCTCCAAAAGAACTTGAGAAAAGCATCTCTCATCCTAGTAACGAAGATCTATAGAGATAGATCTAAGAGACTGCTTGAGTTTTTCAAGTCCAACATATATAGGATGTTTATGAATAGAATTTATTCTATCATGTACATCATGTATAAGAATTGGATATGATATACTTACTAGAGTAGTGGTGGATACCTGCAAAATTTAGATGAGAATCATTAGAACATCATTCTTAAGTATTTGAGAAATACGAAGGACTGATGACTCAGTTATGAAGAATCTGACTTAAAATTTGTGGAGTATGACTCTAATTTTTAATTGGACATAATAATAGCAAGAATGTATCAGAATACATCCTTATCCTAAATAATAGAGTAATCTACAAGTAAGGTTTCAAGTAGAAAAATATAACCAAATTCAAATTACAAGGCAAGATACATTGCAACATTCGATGCTTGCAAAGAAACTATATGATTGTACAGATTCACTAGCAAGCTAGGAGTGACACCCTCTGATAATGGTTCTACTGTATTGTATAGCACCGGAGCCATAGCTCATGCCAAGGAGCCGAAGTCCCATTAGCTTATCAGGCATTCTGCATCGCTATCACCTTATTCAGAAAAATCTGTTAAGGTGACGTCAATCTTTAGAAGATCGATAGAAAGAAGAACATGACCAATCTATTTTACTAAAGCCTCGGTATCTAGGAGTTCTGAAATGATAAATCGAAGATGGATATGTGATCTATACTGATTGGCTTTAGTCCAAGTGGGAGTTGTTAAGAATTGTGTCCTAAAGCCAATTATTTGACGATTGTGCTAATTATAAATATATATGAATTAATAAATAATAAAAGTTATTTGATATTTTTCATCACAAGGATACATCTTCTAACGAACTCTTATATTGTGATGAAGTCCTTAGGACTACTTTGATCAATAAAGGAGGATTTATCGTATAGTCCTTAAATTGGTTCGCGACCAAACGATATGCTATTACTAGGACGATAGCGATATCAAGTGTAGGTCATTGTGTGCCATATGCAGTGGTTGTCCTCATAACCAAATGGTATAGAGATACTAATATGGCATGCGATGAGATGTAGGAGTATATCATCACTGAACGTGACCAACTACGGAGTATTCTACTGTCAAAGATAGCTCACGAAGGGTATGGGTATAAGTGTTTCTCTGACCTGAGATCACCAAGATGATTTGCAAGCAACTTACTGTACTTTGGTACCAGACAAACTGAGTTTTTAATTCAGTGATGAAAGATTTTTGAGTATAGTCAAGTACTTGTCAAGTCGGTGCGTGAGTCAAGATGGGATTGATCCCTCTGAATTGTAGGAGATATACATCAGTGTATTTCAATTTAACAAAATCTGGGCCTGGATAATCCTTGTGATGGATTTGAAAAAGATTAAAATATAATATGGATGACTTATCTAAGATTGACAGTTAAATTCTAAGTCATCCTCGAGCATTAGGGTCAAAGAGATAAATTATACGGTAACCATACGTCAATAGATTCTTGAATGTTGCTTCGTCATCATTCGACCTATCCGGACATCGGGTCATCATTGCTAGATGATTACATCGATTGGTTTCAGAAGTTATTCCTGTGCTATCGACTTAGGTTCGAACCTATGGGGTCATACTCAAAATAAGTTTCTGACTGATCATGTGGCTGATCAATGATTGAGAATCGTTCAAAGGCTTAATCATCAATTTGATTGATGGTTAACCTTGTGTAAAAGTTATAATAAATTAATTCATCAAGTATTAGTGAATTAATGAAGGATTAATTAGCAATTAGATTACTTATTAGCTCAATTTGATTGGGCAGAGAGGATTAAATAAAATCTAATTGAATTGGATTCAATTAGGTTTGACCCGATTAGGTTATGAGATGACCTAATCGCTAAGGGAGAATTATCCTTAATTTGATTAGGATTTTGGTTCAATCAATTTTTAATTTGATTAAAATTTGGTTAAAAATTTATGAAACTAATTAGATTGGGTTTCATATATTTTATTTGGGCTAAACCAAATGTGATTTGGTTTCGATTCAAATAAGAAAACTTAGAGTCCTTATTGGAATAAGACTCTTCTTCCTGCGCCAACTCAGATTGTACATCATATATCTCTACACACAAAATTATTTTGTGTGAGATTTTTTCACACCAAAGATTTTTTTTCCTGTCTATCTTACTTCTAAATCTGATTTGGTTTTGATAAAAGGAAGGTTCTGAAATTGGATTTCAAAATATTCTTTATCAGGAGAATCTATTCTCATCCAGATCAACCTCTCCATACTAATAATTTTTTTTCTCCTTATATGTATGACATTCTAAGAAGATTTTTTGTTAGAGAACTAATTCATTATGAAAAAAAATGAAAAAGAGCATCCCATATTTTTTTGGCATATTTTGGGATGTAGAATTGTGAAGGAAAGTAGAATCCTGTAAGAGTCCAGGATCATTAGGACTCTTCACCCCACCTCCTTACATGCCTATAAAAGGGACTTTTGTGATTTTTTTTTTGTATGTAAGATACCAGAAGATATCTCTTCATGTGGTAGAAGTTTGGGCATGATTCATGATATGAAAAATAGAGAGGAGGGTCCTCTTTCTTGGGGTATGCACAAAAATCTGAATTTCAGATTTTTGGTTCTAAGGGTTTGGGAGGAGGAAATAAATTAGAAGAAAATATTTTTTTCTCCATCTTTCTTCCACCTCTTCATCTCCTCTACAAGTCCAACTTCAACCTCTAAAAAGGTTTCAAAGATTTGAAGAAAAGATCCAAATCAGCCAAGAAGAAGATCTTCGCGCGAGCTAGCACTCTCGAGAAGACCGATCAGATCCGGGCTTCGAGTGGATTTTTTGTAAAGACCGGATGCGTGTGCGACTATGAGCAATCAGCAAAAATTCTCTCCATCATATCTCTCAGTAGTGGAGATCGTCGACCCATGATCAAGTATGGAGTTCTGAACTCAGATTAAAAGTAGATGTGATCTACTGCTCATATGCATGCATGCTAATTTTATCTTCAGATTATTTCAGATTTTATATGCAACATAACATGTCATAGATCATAGAGTAGGTTGATTTGATGATTAGATATATACGTATTAGATTAATTTGATTGATCTAGTTGTCTTTCGCTGTAATTTTTCGAAAGATTTCGAAATACATGCATAAAATCGTCTACGCATCCCAACATATTATAGCTGTAGAATTGCGATGAAAGTTTATAGTGATAATTTCTGATGTAATCAGTGCAAAAGGAATGATTGGCCTTCAGTACCATCATACGTTCATTATATCTTCAACCATATTTTCATTTTATATGAACATACATAATTCTGTGTTTAAACTAACAATTTCTTAAATCCTAAAATTTATAGGTATAAATTGAATATTATTGCTGAATACTAGTATAACAAATTTGATCATTTTCAAAAAATTAGCTCAACAACTGATCGGATTCCCTGCAATCAATCTTGCAACTAATGCAAGGTGTGATCAATTTACTCTTTCTGCTGCTGTAAAAGAAATACTCAATGGTGCCTATATTTTTCAAATTATACTTGGTTCATAGAATTTTAATGGCGACAGATATAACTTTAAGATAACCAGTATTTTTAAAGAAGATAAACTTTGACAGAATAATGTATAAGAAAGTTCTGCATACGGATCTTGACGTGCAACATAAATTTTTGAGAAGCTTATTTTTTTGACTTCTGAAAAAAAAAATCCAGCATGAATTTTTTTCAAAAACCACTCTCATAAAATGATTATCGAGCACGATATCTAAAAAGATATAGTTTTTTATATATCAATTTTTTTTAAAAAATAAAAAAAATATATATTAATTAATCACATCACACTATATGTACAAAAAGATGCTAACAATCTCGCCATCCTCTTTCTAACAATCTCGCCATCCAAAAAATTAAGACCAAGATACTGTAATTTTGATAGTTATACATGCACTTTCTTTCTCTATTTTGATTTTTATCGCATTGCAAAATTTCCATATTTGAATAATATTTCAACAATATTTTTGCATGCTCTTTTTACAGTAAAGATGTGTTATGAATGATGTCTAAAACTATTTATCATAACATCGGATAATTCTACCTATTTTGTATTGAATGACAATATGCTGCCAAAAAAAACAAATAGAAACTAGATAATTTTTTGGTGCTAAACAATATAATTTCAACTAAAATTATTATCTCTTTTAAATTATCGTTATATACTTATCAAATATCTTTTTCCATTGTTTAATTTCGTCCTGCCACATAGTATGGGTAACTTACTAGTAACACAATAACCTTGAAGCCCGGCCCATGGATTCCCCCCCTCACGTCCAGTTGAAAAGCGAGGTTGTCTCAATTTTCCTTCTAAAAAGTTAGGGGCTGCCACAAATCGGTTTAAGTAATCTCCTCTAGGGAGAAACCAAATTTTTCGATCTTTGCACAGCAATCTAAAGTAATAGTAGCTGTTAAGATCAACTGGATAGATAATAAACTGGACTTTAGAAATGGATCATACAGTATGGACTTTCATATTTTTGTTCATTACATATCATCTATTACAATAATGAGATAAACATTTTTTTGAGGCAAACCATTTTTTGGTGAATTTTTTTGAGACAAACCATTAGTTAATTAAAGCTGTAAAAGCATTGTTTTTTTTTTTTTTTTTTTTGATGAATTCGGACTGTAAAAGGAGCCACCTACTAATTTATTAAGTCAGTATACTTACAGAATTCTAAAGGGACAGAGAAATACCGCCAGTGAAATCAGAAGGAAAGATTTCACCCAGTTTTCAAAGTCTTGAGCAGAAATTACAGAGACAGATCAAAGAAACAAACGGAAGACTGCCCATCTGAAACAAAACCTCTCATGGCACAGGATGACACAAGATTCGGAGAAGTTGCACATGTAAAGCATTGTTTTTGTTTGTTTTTATTTCCCATTTCCTTAGGGAAGAAGCTTATTGTCATATTGGTACATCCATCCATTTGTGCAACTTGAGGTAACCACACAGTGGACCATGACACTTTTTTCCCTGCATAAAGAGTTTCCTCTCTAAGGAAAACTGTAACTGCTCTTTGGGATGGCTCAAGGGGTGGAATTGTATCACAGCTTCTCACACTGTGCAGGCACTTGCACTGCACTGCTACACGCCTGCTGGACCGCATGAAAGCAGTGTGAAATGGAAAGCGGTGGTGGTTGCCAAAGCTGAAAGATAATGGAAGATCCTACATTCTTTTAAAAGCAGGAAGTCATGCAAAAAGAGTCTAGATAATTTGCTAGTGAGGGACAGAAACAGGATTTTCGTACGACATCCATGTCCAATGTACTGTCAGACCTACAGTGTGAAGGAGACCGTCAAGAAGTGTACAATGCTATTAAATAGGGAAAATGATTTAATGCCTTCTTCCAATGATTACCATTCAGGGGGAGAAAATGAGAGGTTCTGGGACTAGAAGAAAGCAGAGCTCTCAGCAAATGTAGGAAGTGAAGTGCAACTTTATAAGTGAGCTTACATCTGAATGTTTGAAATAATAGTGCGGTAATCTGTAATTGTGTTTCAAAGGTACAAGTTAATGGTCTGACTTTTGAAAATTCTTCAACATATGTGTGATCAAATGAGCATGTTAACAAAAAATTTGTCCAACTATACCATGTGGTAATAAATCATGTATATATATATATATATATATATATATATATATATATATATATATGTGTGTGTGTGTGTGTGTGTGTGTGTGTGTGTGTGTGTGTGCATATAAAAGTTGGGAGAATCATGGAGTTAGAGTGCCTCCGTAGAAGACTTCAACTTCTTTTTCTCTTGTGTGAGTGTGTGTGTGTGTGTGAGAGAGAGAGAGAGAGCTTGCTACATCCATCGGTATTTTGTTGAAGTTACGAGGTTTATATATGGACATGCAGGAGAACACAAGGTAGCATATACGAAACATAAAGATCATACATACATGGACATGAATATATACAGCCTTTCAAGTAAGTTATAAGAGCCGATTTACTCAACTTAGATGCGGATTCTTTGTGGTACCATGATGCATCGCACATGCCATATATCGTATGATGGATGGTTGCACGTGACTACACACGCACACATGCAATCGTATGCACCACCCATCAGGCGATAGATGGTCCATCATGCACTGGATCCTTGCGCACTCAACTTTAGCCGCTTGAAACTAGATGTCCGTGCCATATGGAGTTCACGTCATAATTATCCAAAAATCCAATTCCGGCTTCTCAGAATCAGCTAAAATCTTATTCTTTATGTGGGGAAAACAACTCGATTCTAGTTTCATGCTTTTTCTCCATGCTTCCAAAGAGATCTCCTTCTTTCTAACCTCGTATCCCTTTTTCCTGAATTCATGTCTCATGGATTCAGGTAACCCTGCAAGGAAGTTCAGAATATGTACGTAACTTGATTCTAGTCCAGGTCTAAATGTGTCGGCTGGTCTGCAGGTACTGGTTAGGGGATTTAAGGGTTAATGGAGGAGGGTGTTGTATCCAAAATTCCCTACAGTTCTAATGCAAAAACTTCTTGTCCGTGTGCCACACAGATTAAGGGTTGTAACCTTAGACGTCAACTCTAATTGGGTCATCTATGAGTGAACTGGTAGGATCTAGTCCTAAATCCTAAAGCCAAGGGAGGAAAGTGAACAGGTTTTGTCAGATAATGTCTGTTCCGTCAGGCTAAGTTAAAGATTCTGAAGGTGCACGTGAAACCTAGGTCCAGTTCTAGTACTACATATGCTGGGCACTTTATTCCGAACTTCTAGCTTTTGGCATTTTTTTAGTTTGGTATCCTAAATCCAGTGTCTAGTTCAGATCAGTTGGTAGAAAAACGAGCAACTTATGCTCAGAGGCAGCCTATAGTGGGGTTGTTTTGGTTTGCTTGCATGTGATGATCAAGACCCATGGGAATAAAGTGTGCTTCCTCCTCATTCCTCGCTTCTTCACAGGTTATACCCATGGCTAAGGTTAGAAATGTATCTAGCAATCTATCAAGGTTTGCATTTCCCGCGGTTAGGAGCGAAACACTGTTCACATACAACATTATCTCCCGGGTCTATATGTGAAACAACCATCTTCTCAGCTTAGAGTCATGCTCTACATCCAAACTCCAGGTGATGAGAATATGCTTAGATGTTGATAAAATGATGACGTGAAGAACTATTTTTAATCTAAAATTTTAAAATTTTCTCATAATTATTGCGTTGTTAATTGAATCTTTATTATGCTTAACGACGAAGCATTTGAGAAACTAGAACATTTAGTAAGAAAATAAGAAAGAGATAGGGGGCATGGAAATATAAGCACTCAGAAGGAAAGTTAAAACAATAAAATCATTTTTTGAGCAAAGCAAAACTATCGAACTTATAAAGTGTGCCGTTCAACCCATGATTCTATATCAAAACCTTCTTGTGGGGCATCTCTTATTGCACAGTAAGCGACCATCAATTACTATTGCAGGGGCATTAATTCACCTTTTCTTAAGCAAAGAAATCTTATAGCCAGATCACTTGACTGACAGCTTGCTGTGGCTGTCTGCTGCTAACTATAGAGAGAGAAATGACAGACTATTCTTATAGAAGAAGCCTTTTTTTTTTTTGGGTACAGTTATAGAAGAAGCGTTTTATAGCTATTGTTTTAGCTAGGATAGTGAACCACCACATTGAGTGCGGTTGTGTCTAAACTATGCTGATTATTATTGCAACAGTTAGGAAAAACAATGAAATAAGAAAGAAAAGGAGAAAAGAATAAGAGAAAAATAAGAATACACAATATTTATATGGTTCAATCTATTGACCTACATTAATAGACAGAGATTATGCAAAAGCTTCACTGTAAGAAGAAAAAGAAGATTATACAGTATAAAATTACCTTACAAACTCTAGTCCCTAAGTGGAGTTGTTTTGGTTTACTTGCATGTGATGATAAAGACCCATGGGAATAAAGTGTGCTTCCATCTTACTGTGTTCATTCCTTGCTTCTTCACACATTATACCCATGGCTAAGGTTAGAAATGTATCTAGTAATCTATCAAGGTTTGCATCCCCGCATGTTTTGTCTCATAACAGGGTTAGGAGCGAAAAGTTGTTCACATACAACATTACCTCAAGGGTCTATATATGAAACAATTATCTTCTCAACTTAGAGTCATGCTCTACATTCAAATAAACTCATGGTGATGAAAATATCTTAGATGTTGATAAAATGATGACGTGAAGAACTATTTCTAATTTAATTTAAAATTTTCTCATAACTATTGTGAAGTTAATTGAATCTTTATTATGCTCAACCGTGAAGTATTTGAGGAACTAGAGCATTTAGCAAGAAATTAAATAAGAAAGACATAGGGGGGAATAGAAATATAAACACTCGGAAGGAGAGTTAAAAAATAAAATCATTTTTCGAGCAAAGCAAAACTATCAAACCTATAAAGTGTGCAGTTCAACCGATGATTCTATATTAGAACCTTCCTGTGGCGCATACTTATTGTAAGGAATAGGGAGCAACCATTACGATTGCAGGGGCATTAATTCGTCTTTTCTTGGGCAAAGAAATCTTATTAGTAAGATCACTTGAATGACAGCTTGCTGCGGTTGTCTGCTGCCAACTATAGAGAGAGAAAAGATAAACTATTCTCATAGAAGAAGTCCCCTATGCCATTGAGTGGGGTTGTATCTAAACTATGCTGATTATTATTGCAACAGGTAGGAAGAAGAATAAAACAAGAACGAAAAAGAGGAAAAAAAAGAGAGAAAAATAATAATACACAATATTTATGTGGTTCGATTTATTGATCTAGCTATATCCACAAATTAG